>NC_043708.1:6876379-6973593 GCF_006229205.1 Suricata suricatta | reverse complement strand
GGTCCCCATGGTGTGGTCCGGCCAGTGTTGCTCCCGAATCACACTATGAAGGCGGAAGGAGACGGCCGCTCTGCCTGGCACCTGTCTCCCGAGCCAGCTCCGGCCTGGGCCTGCTGCTCTGCGGTATCTGCAACTCTTGCCAAATCTGAGAGGCTGGAAGTAAGGCCAAGTTCTTCACAGACCTTGCCTCCCAGACAGCACGGTGGCCTCGAGGCTCCCTGCTGGGGCCGACGGGGACACGTCCTGTGTGAGGGGGGAGAGGGGACACCGCTGCTGGTCTGCAAATCACGTCTTTGGCACAGACCTCTCTGTCTGCCTGAGATTTCTCCGGGAGGCTGATTATCTTCTCCACTGATGGCCACTTACCCTGGGCTAATGGGAAAGGGCTCGGTGGACCCCAGCTCGTGCAGGGTCCGTCCAAGACACTGGTTTGCATATTAATATACACCCATGCTGAGACGCGTGATCACTGCTGCGGTTTCCCTGGGGCCAGCTCCCACTGGGCTGTGTCCTGAAACAGAAATTGTTTTTCTATTGTGGCTCTCACAGAATGGGATGCATTTCCCAAGGAGAGGCCAGCCCTTCCTGCCTGCAAGAGGGACAAATTCCCTCCCCGCCCCGCTCCCCCACCAGCTCTCTCCTCCCAGTAGCCCGGAGACCCTTGCTCTTTTAGAGTTCTCTCTCCAGAGGCACCTGGGTGGCATCCTACTCTTGATTTTGGCTCAGGTCATGATCTCGAGGTTCGTGGGGTCAAGCCTGGTGTTGGATTGGAGGTTGCTTAGGAATCTCTCTCTCCCTCCCTCTCTGTCCCTCCTTTCATGCTCTCTCTCTCTCTTTAAAAATAAATAAACATTTAATGTTTTATTTATTTTTGATACAGAGAGAGACAGAGCATGAGAGAGGGAGGGGCAGAGAGAGAAGGAGACACAGAATCCAAAGCAGGCTCCAGGCTCTGAGCTGGCTGTCAGCACAGAGCCTGACGCGGGGCTGGAACCCACGAACGTGAGATCTGACCTGAGCCGAAGCCGGAGGCTTAACCGACTGAGCCATCCAGGCGCCCCAAAATAAATAAACATTTAAAGAGTTCTCTCTAGAGAAAGGCCCCTGGAAAGGATTTGTTCAGAGTGCACTGTCAAGGTTGAGACACTGAGCAGTGAGATCAAATGTGCCTGTGGCCAGCAGCCCTGGTGGCCTCTCAGGGGGACCTTGCATTTGTGTACCCAGTGCGGGGGAAAGACACGCCCTCAGTCTGAGTGCTTCCAACCTCTGCATTTCCCTGCTGTATTCCTTAAACTTGAGTCTGACATGAAGGCCTCTGTGTGGTTACAGCAAAAACAATTTTAAGGACCTCATGGAGAAATGAGAAACTGTAAGGAATTACAGTCTCACTCTCTGAAAATGTTTGAAGGTTGTACATCATTACTGTGGCAATAGTTTGCATGACCATCTGGATGAGAAGACGAGATAAGAAGACGTCTCCCGGACCTCTCAACTCTTGGTGACCTTGTGCACCTGCGGAATGTGCAGATCCAGATGTAGACAGCATCACCTGACGGCACCGGGTCATCCCAGCACAGACGTGAAATGGGAGTCAGGGCCCCTTCTCAGGGCCAGGTAAACCGAGGCCAAGAGGGCCTTCCGTTTTGGCTGAAGTGAGTGAGGCAGATTCGAAGGCGAGAGGTCTGAGCTTCACGTGGGGCTCTACCTCCAAGACATGCTTCCAAAGGCTGCCAGTAGGGGGGCTTGAAGTTTGTTTCCAGCACATTCCTTCTATTCTGTGACGGTTTTGCTCCCAACCTCTGCTTTCCTGGAAGTACCCTCCCATACTCCAGGGAGGAGTGGTAAGAAGGAAATTAGTATTCGATCTTCCCTATAAGGCACCTCACCTCCATTGTTTCGTTGGTTCCTCATTAGAACCTTCTGAGGCTGGTGTGATTCCCATGAGGAGTGGGGAGGACTGGGATCGGAGGGGTGAAGCAAGCAGCCTCTCAGCGGCAGAGCGAGGGTTCACATGCAGGGCGGTGTGACTTCCGGCCACTTCCCTCTACCCACAGCCCTGTGTGCTGGATACGGTTGATGTCTGTCCATTTTGCAGGTACAGGAAACGGACACGCAGAAGGACATGACATCCTCAAGCCTCCGCAGTGGAACCTGGGCTCGAATTCATGTCTACTGATGCAAAATCCACTCTCTTCCTCCTACGATGTCATTGACTCCATATTTGCAGTTGGCTTTGAGGAGGTGGGTGTGTGTTGAGGAGGGAATCAAGCAGGATGGAGAAGATTACCTTTCAGACGATGCTGAAAACATGCCCAGGTGTGGTCGGTCTGGGCCTTTATCATGGCAGGTGTTAGCACTCTTCGGAATGAGTTCAAATTCCTTGAGCCAACTTTCCAAAAAGCAACCGCACCTCAAGCATGGCTCATTTAGAAGGGGCTACGAGCGGCGGGAGCGGGCGGCGAGGGAGGTGTTTGGCTCTGGAGGAAAACGACAGGGAAGAGCTTCTGGATTGTTCATTGTCCCAGCCTTGATGGTTAGGCTGAGATTGTGGCTCGGGGGAGAAGAGTCCATTTATCTGGTTCGTTCCCACAATCTAATTGGAAAAGTGGAATTACCACTTAAGACTGATGGTAACAGAACGTCTTTAAGCCATGAAGCTAAAATGAACTGTGAAGTTACATCCAGGAGCGTATCGCTTTGACTGCGGCAAGAGGTTTTATTTGAAATTAGAAAATGAAAATTACCGATCAATGCAGTAAGGATAGCATGAATGGTGTTCTTCAATTGCGCTATAGGAAAACGTAACTCAGACTCAAGATGTCCTATTTACCTTCTTTCCAATTCCAGCTCTTTCCACATAATGGCAGCATATATAAATACATAAGGGATTGGTGAGCATTGGAGAAACAGCTCAGAGTCTCTGCCCTCAGATAAACCCAGCAGCCGTGACGCGGGCTTTGGGGAAATTGGACCAAAAGTGCGGACCGCTACCCTTGTCTTCCCAAGAGAGGCAGACACTTGAAGTCAACACCTTGGCCCGTGGCCCTTCGGTAAACCTTCAAAGCTGTGGGTTCAGCTTTTTTAGTTGGAAAAGTGAAGTCATGATTTTAATTAACAAGTGTAGGCCACCAAGAAAGATCTGTCCTCACAAATGTTAAAGCGAATAGTTGTCGTGATGAAAGCAGTTGTTCCAAACACAACACTGGAGTGGTGGAGGATTTCTACGATACATTTTAAATTAGTATTGTTGGTGTTGTCAAAGGCTCATGGCTTTTATTTCTTGAGCGATGCATATGGGCGACATGATTTTCAAACATGATATATCTATTCATTTGAGAACTATGCTCTGAATGCCTACTTATGTGCCATATGCTGTGGGTACAGTGAAGAAAACAGACAGAAATTCCTGCTTTCACGGAGCTTTCATTTTGGTGGAGGAGGAATGGATGAGTAGATTTTACAGAGTGTGATGAGGGCTGCAGAGAAGGGGCACCAGGTGACCTAGGGGAGTGGTCAGGAATAGTCTGTGCTTCACACAGGATTATCAAAGCAGGTGAGGCAGTGAGCATATGAAGAGGTAAGGCAGGGACATCTGTGGACATCTGGAGAAGAGTGGACAGGACAGCAAGTGCAAAGGGCCAAAGGTGAGCACATGCTAGTTATCTCTGGAGAATGAGAAGGAGGTCACATGGGCTTATGTGTTCTTCAGAAACCCAGCCTAAGGTAGTATTGCAAAGAAGACTGAGGTTCAGGTGAGGTTGAGGAGCCTGACCAAGAGTCTATGTTCTTAAGCATGGCAGGCACCCAGGGAGGGAGCCCTTTGATGCTGTGGAATCCCCCTGATTCAATGGAAGGCTATCTGAGCCTTCCTCAGGAGAGGTTTGAAAATGCATAGTTGAAGCCTATTGTCCTGGTTCCTGGAAACCTTTCCATGTGTCTCCATCTCCAGCTTCTCCACCCTGGTTCAAGCTGTCTTATATTTCTCCCGGATTCCTCAAAGAACCCTCCATTTGTTCTCCTTGCCTCCACTCCAGTCTCCCATGTAGTGGCCAGGATGGTCCTGGAGAAATATAAATCTGATGGTAGCACCGTCTCCCAACTTAAAACCTTTCAATGGCTTCCCTGCTGGGTCTGTCCCCTGCCCTCATTTTTGATGATTTGTTCACTGTTATAATTCAGCATCTAGAACAGTACCTAGATGCCTGACAAGAATAAATAAATACATGCCGCATTGATAGACTCTTGTGTCCGTGACTGCAAGGGTCCCTTGTTTTGCTTACCTTAATTCCTGTTGTATCTAGCCTAATCCATGACATCTAGAATGTATACCACAACAATTTCCTAAAAGAATACATGCAGTTTGCAAAACGTGAGCCCTTGATGTTTCTCTCTGGTCCTTCCTGGGAGAAGCTCTTTACAGATGCATTAATACAAGAGCCCCAATACAGGTTTTATTCTGTTTTGAGCTGGCCCAGCGGTGTCCCCAACCCAGAGGGTCCTGCTGTGTCTCTTTGTTTGCCTTGGCTCTATGGAATCTCAGAAGCAATTTTTTGGCTCATTTCTAAAACTTCTGTGAGTGTATTCAGTATGCAGAACCCAGGTTTTATGGTTTTTGCTTTCCTTTCCTCCCTCTGCCCAATTTCCTCAAGAACATATTTTCTTCTTTAGTGTCAAATGTATTTTTATACAGTGCTCTAAATTCATTGTGAAATAGTATGGGAAATGAATAAATAAAAACTTGGGTTTCTAGCCATGCTAAGAGTTGGGTAGGCTAGAGGTGAATGTTGGGTGCCAGGAAGGATCTAAGTCACACTCCAGCTTACTCATGGTCCTGACCCAGGGACCCTCTTTGGATGCCCATTCAGTTGTCTTCCCAGTTACCCTGCCTTGTCTTTTATCTTAGTCTCTTTTTGGTTTGGGGAACTAGCATTAATCCAGCCAGGTCACAGCTTGTTACAATGCCATTGTTTTGCTAAATATTTCCCCCCAGGTCTTGAGTCCAGCTCATTCTGACCTATGTCTTCCCCACCTCCAACATCTGCTGGGATCTTGCAAAGAATCAGCTGGCCTTGAAATCTGTGTCTCAGCTTCCCTTATCTCTGCATTAAGATTTCATAATTTGGGTTGGCTGTTTTTGGATGGTTCCATGCATTCTCCTGAAGCCCCCCAAAACTTCTTGCTCAGGGAATATTCTTTCTTTCTACTTAAGGTGCATCTCTTATAAAAAGGGTACAGTTGGTTCTTAGTATTGTTTAGTCTAGTTTGAAAATCTCTGCCTTTTAATTGGAATACTTAGTCCATTTATATTTAATGGAATTATTAGTGTGGTTGGGTTTAAGTGTACTATTTTGATATCAATTTCTCACTGGTCTCATCTGTTTTCTGTTTTTATCTTTTTTTTTTTAACTTTTGAGTGCTTTTTAGTATTTGATTTTCATTTCTTACATTAATTCTTCAGCTATCACTATGTGTTTCAAAAATGATTGCTCTGGGATTGCAATATGTCTCTATAAGTTATTATAATTGCTCATGAATTAATATTATGCTACTCTGCATATACTGTTAAAACTTTATAATAGTAAGCTTCTGGGCACCTTTTGTGCTTTGTGTTATTGTTGTCATGCATTGTACTTCCTCCTATGTTATAAATTACATAATATAGTATTAATAAGTTTGCTTGAAACAATTATCTATTAAGAAATAAGAAAACTGTCTTTTGAATTCTTTACATATTTGTCATTTCTGGGTCTCTTCTATCTTTTGGGTAGATTCAAGCTTCCACCTGGTATTATTTTTCCAACATGAAGAATTCCTATTAACATTTCTTAGAGTCTTAGTTCTTTTTATTTCTGCTATTGATGAATTTTCTCAGATTTTGTTTATCTGAATGTATTTCTATTTCGTCTTTATTGTGAAGGATATCTTTGCTAGATATAGAATTCCAAATAAATAAATTTACCCCCTCTGCCAGCATCTTAGAGATGCATTCCATCGTATTCTGGCTTGGATTAAGAATTTTTTTCTTAAAAAAATTTTTTTAATGTTTATTTATTTTTGAGAGAGAGAGAGAGAGAGAGAGAGAGAGAGAGCACGCATGAGCAGGGAGGGCAGAGAGAGAGTGATACACAGAATCTGAAGCAGGCTCCACAGTCTGAGCTGTCAGCACAGAGCACAATGAAGGGTTCGAACTCACAAACTGTGAGATCATGACCTGAGCTGGAGTTGGACGCTTAACCGACTGAACCATCCAGGGGCCCCTAAGATTTTCCTTCAATTTATTTTCCTCTCCGCAATTTGACTATGATATACCTGGGAATGTGTTTATTTTTATTTTTTGTTATTATTTTGGTTTAGTTTACTTGGACTTTGTTAACTTCTGGCATATGGGTTGATATTTTTAAATCAAATTTAGACAATTTGAACCTTTATATTTTCAATTTTTTTCTACTCCGATCCCTTGTCCTTTTGGGAACTATACTATATTTATGTTAGATCATTTATATGGTTTCACAGGTCACTTAGGCTCTTTTCACTTATTCCCACCCGCTTTCACTCTGTGTATCTGTTTGAATAGTTTATATTGCTCTTTTTTTCAATTTTACTATTTTTTTCTTACATTGTCCAATTTGCTGATAAAACTACCCTGCAATATTTTCAATTCACTTATTTTTATATTTCAGCTCAAGACTTTCCTTTTACTTCATTAAAAACTTGTTTATGTTTTTCTCCTGAAATTTCCCATCTATTTCCTTATTATATCTCTCATTTAAGTTCATAAATATATTTATGTTTTTTATTAATATCTGCTAATTCCAAAATCTGTCATAACTGTGTCTGTGTCAACTGACTTTTTTTCTCTTAATTATTGGTTGTATTTTCTTATTTCTTCTCATGGCTGGTAAATTTTGATTATATGCTGGGTATTGAGAATGTTACATCAATGAGAGTCTGGATTTTAATGTCTTCCTTTAAAATTATTGGGTTTTGTTTTGGCTATCAGTGAAATTACTGGTGGATTTGTTCCATGTCCGTGGAGCCTTGTTTTTAAACTTTGTTATTGTGGGTCTTGTGTGGACTTGGCTTATGGGCTAGTTTAGCCTTATTTCTAAGGTGTGGCCTTTCTAGAGATTAGCTGAATGCCTGGAGGATTTTATTAAGGTCTTTCTGTCTTGGCTGTTGAGAAGGTCAGCATTCACTGGCACTATGTGATCTTCAACATCTATATTCAGCATAGAGCTTTCCAGTAGTTGTTACTTGCCGGCCCGTAGTCGAGTTTTTTTCCTGCACGTCCACAACTTGGTGTACAACCAAAGACTTAAAAGGACCCCCATGCAGATTCTTGCGATTCCTTTACTGTGCAGCTCTCTCCTCTCTGGTGCCCTATACCACAGTGGCCAGGGCCTCAGGGACCCCAAACGTTGATAACTGCTTCCTCAATTCAGCAACACTACCATGTCCTTTTGAAGAGAGTACCCTTTCCCTGCACTGTGGATCATAATGTGCCTTCAGGGGCAAAGCCAGAGAAATCATGGCCCATACCTCATGTCATTTTTTTTTCCTCAGAGATTATGATTGGATATTGACTCTTGTACAATATCTGGAAACAGTTGTTTCTATATATTCTATATTCTCTCTCTATACACATACTATATGTTCTTTCTATCTATCGTCTATCATCTATCTATCATCTATCTATCATCTATCTAATCTATCATCTATGTATCTATCATCTCTCTCTCTCTCTCTCTATCATCTATCTACCATCTATCTATCATCAATCTATCTAATCTATCATCTATCTATGTATCTATCATCTCTCTCATCTATTTATCACCTAGTTTTATAGTTGTTTTCAACAATAAGGATAATCTTTTATCAGTTATTCCCCCGTGATCAGAAGTGGAATTTTTGTTACATCTTTTCTTAACTGTGGCTAGCTGTTGTAAGCACTTTAAACCCCATTTTTTCTTTTTTCAGAAGTGAGTAGTGATTATTCATGCTTGGAAATAAATTGGCCAATCCCCCTTTCCTGGTCATACTCAGGAAGAGGACAGAGGAATGGGATGAAATGAGATAAATTCTTAGGGAAGTTTATAGTAGGTACTAGGAAAGATTCCATGATAGAAGTTGCCAGCAGGGATGGGTCGTCAAGGTTGGCACAGGGTTGGATGTTTCCTTCCAAGTGGAGAGACAACCATTAGAGTCATGCTCTTGGTCTCCTGCCTCACTCCAAGTCTTCTCAAGTGGATAGAGTGTCTCATCTGATGGATGAATATGGGAGTAGCAATGGCAGCGTTCGGCTGTATCCCTCTCTTCTGTGCTTCTCTTGGGGATGTGGCTGCCTGGCTCATTCCTCCTTGGCTTAGTTTAAATAGTAACGTGCAAGAAGAGGGCAGGAGCTCAATCCGTGTCAGAATTAGAAGTTATTATTATTATGACTTATTATTTTCACTTTGTTTTATTTTCACCCCCGGGGGATTCTCTGTTCCAAGGGGCCTCTAGAAAACAAAACTTGAGCAATCACCTTAGGCCTATCTTCCCTTGTCAGTGCATGTAATGAGGAGGTGGTCTCCCTTGTAAGGGAATTCAAATGGGGAAAGGTTGACACGGATGGAATCCTTTGACCCACCTCAAAATCCCTGAGATTAAATCTGGTCCATTTTTATGTGGCTTCTGTTTGGGGACACTCAGAGTCATTAGGATTGTTCATTCCACGTGGCACAGAGAATCCAAAATGGCAGAACCACGGCTGAGACCCACTGACGACATGGATGGCCAAGGAGCATTCTGGAAAGCAAGGAGGGTTGGAAATGTGCTGGGAGGCGAGGGAAGCCAGGCTTTGGTGGCAACTCCAGCCTGAGAAGCGTCCCTCTGTAGGTCAACGAGAGGGTGCTGCGCCTGGGATGCTCTCAGGACTCATTCCTTTACCCGGAGAGTTCTTATTCCTTTACTTACCTGCGTGCATTTGTAGAGTTGTGGCAAAGAACCAAAGGTTAGTATGGTGTGGATTGAAGACCAGAGACTCCGGAGCCCGAAGGTATGGATGGTGCTTAGTTTCATCACTTCCTGACTGTAAGGCCTTAGGAAAATCTTTTGACCTCTCTGTGCCTCAGTTTATTTATCTATAAAATAATAGCAACCTACTCATCAGGTTGGTGCAAAAACTAAGTGAGCTCAATGATATGAGACGAAATGAGGTAGTATGCGATACTTTAAATATTATTAGTTATGCTAGGTAACATTTATTAAAATATTTCTTATGTGCCAGATCCGACTCTGTGAGCTTTGCTTGTAAGAACTCAGGAACCGTCACACGCAGACTCCTATGACATAGGTTGCTATTATTATCTACATTTTAGACATAAGGAACCACTTTACTAGCTGTGGGGGGGGGGGCTGGGACTCCAGGTCTGTCTGTCTGAAGCCCTTCCTTTGTTCTCTGGACCCTCCTGCCAAACCCCACCAGGGGTGTCCTCAGAGAAAAGGTTGAGAACTAGCATGTAGGCTAAGTCTTCAATCAGCAGAAATGAGAAAGCAGAGGCCGCACTTGGGAGAAGTGACTTGGTTTCGTGTTCTGCTGTGTGATGGTCAGTCAGGAGGCGGAGACTCGGGGAAAAACTAAGCTTGTTACCATCACAGCCCACCTCCCCACCCCCCAAGACAGGAGGCATGGTGTGCAGGACCGCATGGTAAAACACCAAGATGGTCAGGAGACACGAGACATAAGACAGTCCAAGTGCACTTGGACTGACTGAGGCCTTTTTCTGGGCCTTCTGCAGGTATGGGAGTGATCTCTAGCTGCCTAGCACCCGGCCCTGGGATGCTTAAGGCTGAAAACTATTGCCTCCAGGGGCACGCGCACTCCAGAGAGGAGGTCTGGCTCTAGACTAGTTTGCATATCAAAGGGGTGCTCTAGGCTGGGTCCTGTGCCACCTCTAAGAATTGGCAAACCCAGGGAGGGGCAGTGTCTTGCCAGCCAGAAAGCCTTTTTAAGATGTCAAAACATGACATATAGACAATCAATCAGTCAATCAAACTAAACACACAGTACAAGCTACATCAGGACCACCTGACAGTGGCATTGGAGATGGCGTTGGGACCAGGACTCCAAGTCTCCTAGCCCAGTGTTCCTTAGGACCCCTCCTCGCCGCCCTTGTTGATGGCTGGGCGAGAGGGTCTCCCGGCAACCTTCCCAGCAGGCGGCAGAAGGTGAGGGGACAGATCCATGCCGGTGTTACCGACTTCACCTTGTCTCAGACCCTTGTCTGCACAGCACCTGCCTCGCGATTATGTAGCTTTCACTCACATCATCTCGTTTGGGTTCTTCAACAAGTTTAGGAAATAGGTACAGTACATGCTATTGCAATTGTTTCCACTTAAAGATGCAGAAGCAAAAGCCGTGAACTCCAAGCCAGGTGTGGTGTCGAGAGCTCTCGAGGGGCGTCTCTGTCCTCGTGATGACTCAGGACCTAGGTACTGACGTTTTCCTCATGAAACAGACAAGCAACTGATTTCAGAGAGTCGGAGCCATGTGCCTGAGGTCACACTGCTGGCAAGAGAGAGTGACAGAGCTGGGATTGGAGGCTGGGCTTTCTCCAGAGCTCTGAGCGTGGACCACCAACTGCCTTCTGGGCGGAGTGCCTCCTCCGTGAACCCCCTCATCATCGTCAGGGCTGGAATTCTGACCCAGAATTTCGGCCTCGAAAGCCTGTGCTCCTTTCTACTCCTCGGGCTTTCCACAACCAAGTTGGGAAAGAACTGCTCTTGGCTCTATTATTTGATGTATGTTGGGGAAAGTCTCAGGAAAAATGTTTGGATCACATTTCACATGCCATACATTTTTCAAGTAGAACCAAGTTCTCATGAGACCATAAAATCTGAGAGAGGATTCCAGCCTTCAGCCCCGGAAACAGAAGAATGAACTTCAAGTACCATGACCTGTTCTCCTTTTTTCCTGGTCCACCTCTTTCCATAGGCCTCCTAGGTCGGCATGGCATTTAACGCACCGTGGTTGGCTTCCCATGCAAATGTGCCGTGTCTTATGCAAATGCTTGTGGGGTTTTGCCTTGTTAATATACTAGCGGGGCCTTTGATGTGTGGGCTTATGTGCCTGGAAGGGTTGTCCAGGACTTCTCCAGAACCCAAAGTAACCATCCAATATGGCAGCTCTTGCCTTCCGGTTCCTTACCTAGACCAAGCGGACACTTCTTTTCCCTTTGCACAGTATACATGAAAACTGAGGAAGATGTTCAGGTGAAGACAGGGGTCCTGCGTCTGTCGGGGACCTTTGCACTCAGCCTTAGACCCCCCCCCCCCCCGCCCTGCCAATTTGCAGGACCGCAGAGCCCTACATTCTCCACTCTTTCCAATCAGAGGCTTCGAAACTTCAAAACACTGTATTAAGACCCTAAAGCAGTGTGACAGGGACCTGAGCATCCAAAGACTGTGGCTTCAAAACTGCTTTAAAATTGTGATGCAAATGGGAGCGATCATTACTGGAGTTATCACTTGTTGTTAGTAAAGAAAACGAGTAGTAATATGGTTGTTCGACTGAAGGATCGCAGGGGTCGGTCTCCGAGTCTGACTTCCCCTTGGACTAGAAGCCCCCCATGTCAGAAGCGAAGGAGAACTCAGCCCACCTCTGCTCCATCCTCAGAACCGGTGCCCTCGCGTACTTCAGATGTGTGGTGCAGATCTACCTCGGGGTGCAGACCCTTTCATTTCCTTCTGGCTGAGCAGAGCTTTTCCCGAGCCCTTGCCCAATTTAATCTCCGTGTGGAGGCATGAGGGTGAGTTTTATGCGTCAGCTGGGCTGAGCCAGTCATTCAAGCAAGCAGGAATTCCGGTGTTGCCGTGGCGATGAGTGGTGGATGTGAA
Organism: Suricata suricatta; assembly: GCF_006229205.1. Lineage (NCBI taxonomy): Eukaryota > Metazoa > Chordata > Mammalia > Carnivora > Herpestidae > Suricata > Suricata suricatta. Next base: position 6,961,716 of record NC_043708.1, on the reverse strand, counting down.
AGTCCACCATCAGTTAACTTGAGGTGAAGGAGATTGCCCTCGGGCAGGTGAGTGGGCCTCATTCAAACAGCCGGGAGGCCTTAAGATCAAAAACCGAAGTTTCCAGAAGAGGAAGGAATTCTGTCTCAAGACGGAGGCGTAATCTTCTGCCGGAGTTTCCAGGCTGCCGGAGCTCAGTGCCACCCCGATTCAGCCTCCAGCCTGAATTCAGATTCCGAATTCCAGCTCTCAGTGTTGACCTCCGATCAGTCTCCTGACTGCCTTGTGGATTTTGGCCTTACCAGGTGCCCACAATCTCGAGAGCCAATTCCTTAACATAAATCTCTTTATGTAAACATTGTATTGGTTCTGTGTCTCTGGAGAACTCTGCCTGATTCCCAAGGTCATGGAAGACATTGTGCCCTGAATCCGCTCTACTCTGTTCCGCCAGCTTGTCCTCCAGATGCTCATTCTTGGGCTTCCTCCCCCCAACCAAGTGAGGAGATGGACCTTTCTTGAGTTTCTGCCTCTGCCTGTGTGGGCGGACAGTCTTGGGGCTCCGCCTTGACCCGGTCCTCTCCCACCTTCTCCCTCTGGCCAACTCACTAAGGAGAAACCCCCTGATTGGGCCAGGGCAAATAGGATTAGGCCACCTGAGCGATCCTGGTGGATTTCATCAGGGCTTTGAACGTCGGAAAAGACCTTCAGGTTCCCAGGCCGTTCCCCCTCCCAGCCCTCCCCGGCATCAGTACCTGTCTTGCTAACTTACAAGCAGAAACGCGTGCGCATGGTCCCGCACCGTGTGTATACAATCGTCTGTCTGAGCCTTGGATTTGTTTGTTTTCCATTTCCCGGGATCTGGAAGGAAGTGTTATACACACACTGATAGGTATCTCACCTCCAAAGGATCCCAGGCGTGGAGTTTGAAGAGTCACATCTCATTCACCAGTTCTTTCCCCCAGTTCAGTGATCAGACATAGACATATGGAAGACGCTAAAGTTAGGTACGGCAAATACGAGAAAGATGTTCGCGGCGCTGCGTTCTTCAGCCCTCTCCGTGCAGAGCACCATCCTGTTAAAAACGGTCTATTTTTATGGAACTCTTTTGCTTATATTGAGATATAAAATTATTAGTCTGAGGTTGGCTCCCATCATCAGAGTCTCAGATTCTTGGCAGAGTGGCCCACAGTCTGTTCCAGTCACTCCCTGCCAGGGACAGAGCCCCCACAGAAACAAAAATAGGTCTTCCTGCTGAAACCTGCTGAGGTACGGGAAAGCGATGTGCGAGAAGAATTTAATACCCTGGCCTTAAGAAAGTTTCGGTGCTCTCCGCAGACAGACTTGCCCTTGGTATGTGACTGATAATATGAAATTATAGAGTTTCAGCGGGTATCAGGGACGTAGCAAAAAGAGACTTGGCAGGCAGCGGCCCTGCTATAGGAGAGTTTTGCATATAAATTACATATGCATATGACATTTTAGCTCCAACTTTACATGTGTTTTGGAGGCTGGATGCAGTCTTGTCCCGCCTGTCTGTTTGCTTTTCCCATTGCTGCATCAATATTAATCCTGCTGTTTTTAGTTCACTTTGAAGGAAAGCATGGGTTTTCTTTTTCTTTATTTGAAACAGCAAGTGGGACACCATGCTTCTTTAGTGCGCTATCAACGCCCTTTATTTTTATTATTTTATCATTTTTTCGCAAGCCCCTCGCGTCCTCCAGTGCGGAAAAATGTGTCCCGTCTTCCTTTCTGGTTCAATGTTTCCAGAATGGCGTCCTTCCCCTGCCTCCTTTTCGGCGGGCTTCAGAGCAGTGAAGTTTTAGGTAGATGTTTTTTGCAATTAACTTCTACTGTCCATTATTTCTCCTTTCTTGAAATCTGAGAGGCCTCCCAGGCGGGGAAAATGTGACATAAGAACACGGTGTTCCAGCCTCCACTTTATGGAAGGATGAGGCAAGGCTCTGGGTGAGCGGCTTGAGGTCCCCAGCGAGTCAGAGCCTGAGCTGAGCCCAGAGCCAGGGCATTGAAATTCTTCTCTAAGATTGTCTTTTGAGACCCACAGGGATGGGAGGGTCTGGAAATTATAGGCCGTGTGTCAGATCTGACGTGCTCTCTGTTCTTGTCTTTGTCGTTGGTGTTTCGTGAGCTCTACGCCCAACGTGGGGCTCGAACTCACCACCCTGGGGTCAAGAGTCGCGTGCTCGACCCACTGAGCCAGCCGGGCGGCCTCGCCACCTGAATTACATTCAGCCTGAAAGCTAAGCATAGGTTTTGTGTTTTTAAATAGCAGAAGAGAGATGGGAAGGAACATGAAATTCTACGGAAGGCAAATCTCCGTGCCTATAAAAAAAAGTCCTGTGTGTACACGGTCACGTTCACACGTCTGCACATCACCTGCGGCGGCTCCTGCCCCACGAGGGCGGAGGACTCTGGTGGTCGCTGAGACCGCAGGGCCAGCAGAGCCTGAACTACTTTGCAGGAAAAGCGTGCTGACTCTGCCCCGGCGCACGCACGTCTCCATTCTCCAGACAGATGGACGCAGTTAGCATTTCCTTCTAATTGAGTCAAATCTCTCCATTCGTTGCTGGATTTGGTCTTCACCATTTATATAAACGATCGCTACCGTTACAGCCAGATTCAGATGAAGAGTTTTATTGGGCATTTCAGATACAAATTAATGCATGGGAAGTGGGTTGGGGTTGACCCTTGGAGTCCTCATTTTGAATTCTGTTGGTGGTATCTCGAATGGCATTAATCATTGTGTATCAGCTGGAACAAGAAGAAGGTAGATGTTCGATTCTCCACTTTGTGGATTGGCCCACACTGGTGTTCATGGCCATCGCTTACCTCCTCCCCTCCTCCCCCTCCCCTCCTCCCCCTCCTCCTCTTCCTCCTCCTCCTCCTCCTTCTTAAGTTTATTTATTTTGAGAGAGAGAAAGAGAGCAGGAGGGACAGAGAGAGAGGGAGAGGGAGAGAGAGAGAGAATCCCAAGCAGGCGCAAACCTGATGTGGGGCTCGAACTCAGGAACCATGAGATCATGACCTGAGCCAAAACCAAGAATCAGATGCTCAACCGACTGGGCTGCCCAGGCTCCTGGAGTCACTACGGTTCTTAAGGGAGACTGACAAAGCATAGGCAGGCTGCTGTGACCAGATGATGAAAGGGAGCACTGCACTCTCTCCTAGGAGGAAGTAGTAAGGGATACAGGTCTGAGATCTCTTGGAAGGAGGGTTAACGGAGACGGGCACGAGAGTTAGGGTCAGGGACTGAAATGCTGTGGGGCAGAGCAAGGACTGAGCTCGCGTTCAGGTGGGAGCTCAACGCCGGCAGGTTTCAGCCTATTAGAACCAGCATTGCATTGGTCGAAAGTAGCCATGACATGGGCAGCAGGGCGGAGAAGGGCCCTTCCCTGGGGATGGCCGACAGCCCCCAACGCAGCCTGTCCTAGGAAAGGTTCAAACACCCGTTGTCTGGCCCCAGATGTCTCTGTCAGACACCCCGTCCAAATTTGAATGGATTTGAGTTCCTCCCGCATCCACTCAAGTGGCATTAGATCCCGGGTTACAAAGCCTGAGTTCTAGGGTGAGGGCTTCATTTTGGCATCAGAATTTGTTTGAAATTGTTTTTAGGAATGTAGTTAAATCAATATATTAATTTAGTGTGAGTGTGGAGGGATGTGGGGAGGAGTGAGCAAGGCACACAGCTCCCACAGAGGGAGATGCCGAATATCCCAAGCACGGTTCAAGAATACAATTTTCAGGGGCGCTTGGGGGGCTCAGTAGGTGAGGCGTCTGACTCTTGGTATTGGCTCAGGTCATAATCTCACAGCCGAGAGATCAAGCTCTGAGCTGGGCTCGGGCTGGGCGTGGAGCCTGCTTAAGATTCTCTCTCTTTCGCTGACCCTCCTCCACTCACACGCGCAACTTGTTACTCTCTGTCTCAAAAATAAATAAATAAACATTAAAAAAAAATCTCTGAAACAGGAGCCAGGCCCTTAGCTCTCCGGCGCGGAAGATGCTTTTAACACCCCATAATGGTTTGCATAGAGATAATATAATAAGGAAAAGGAGACTCACTGGTCTTCTATGGCATTAAAAAGAGCTAGCAGTTGGCCAGACAGACTGAGTCTGCGATTTGCATGCGATCAGGAAGCCGCTGGCTTGCTGACATTCTTCATAGGAGCTCCAATGGCGATACATTTCGGATGTCCCAGTTTTCACTAATAAAAAGATTGCAGAAATACTCTCTGAGTAGGTCCCTCATTCACAGGACAAATATTTACTGAGAGCCTGTTGCAAGCAAGGCATTGGCAAAAGCTATGATTCTTTATATCTTTTCAGGATTTGGGCTGTTTTCTACGTTGAGGATTTCTTTCTCTGACAAATATGGGTGGGGCACCAGCTCTGTGTAAGACACCGTGCCGGACGCAGTATTATGGGAGACGCAGTGCAGGGTAATGGCTAAGAATACAGATGTTGGAACCAGACTCTCTGGATTTTAGCCTTACCTTTTCTGAACCTTTGTGGGAATGTTCCGTGGGAATGTTCCATAACTTCCCTGGGCCTCAGTTTATTTATTCTAAAATGGGGGCTAGGGGGCGCCTGGGTGGTTCAGTCAGCTGAATCTCCTACTTCGGCTCAGGTCATGATCTCATGGTTTGTGAGTTCGAGCCCTGTGTTGGGGTCTGTGCTGACAGCTCGGAGACTGGAGCCTGCTTTGGATTCTGTGTCTCCCTGTCTCTCTGCCTCTCCCCTGCTCACACTCTGTTTTCTCTTTTTAAAAGATAAATAAAATATTTAAAAAAAACCCCTTAAAATGGGGCTGGTATTGCTCCCCCCCCCCGCCCAAGGATGGTCATTAATGATCAAGGAAGTCTGTGTGTGAAACTCTTAGACCAGAGTCTGGCACACGATCGTACAGTTTACGAATCCGATGCTGTAATTTTGCTGAGCTCTTACACATGCCGTGTTATCCCTGGATCTTCCATTTGTATGGCAGTTTACACATTAGCCCCACAGCCTCCTTTTGATCCTCACGATTGTAAGGTCGGGGACAAGTAGGTCAATGTTACCATACGCTTTTTACAGTTGAAGCAATGAAATGCAGATTGGGTAAACGGCTTGCTCTTGGGCCCCCAGAACCCCAGACTTCAGCCCGCTCAGCACAATACCTTTTAGTCTTTTAGAATCAAGGCCATGTGACGACGGGTCAGCCCCTCCCCGGTGGGTCCTGGTTGTGAGCCAAGGCACCTGGGTTCAGCACCGCTCTGTTGGACAGCGGAGCCAAGAGCCAACAGGCCGGCTTTCTGAAGCGGTTTTGCCTGAAGGGATGAGGGGTGATGTTTCACTTTGTCAGCCAGGAGACTGGGAGCTCCGGGGGTCTTTGACGGACCTGTTTCTAGAACAGTTCTTCTGTTTATCTGGGGACCCTGGAGCAAAGGAGGAGACACCGAGAGCAGCAGAGCCGATGCAGAGCAGAGTGGATATGGCCACACTCTCTGCTTGGTACCTCCAGGCAGGCCGTGTGGCAACATCTCTTGGGCAAGGAGTATTTTAAATGTACAACTCAGGGTTTTGCTGCAGCACCCTCGGAGGATTCGAGGGACCCACCCAGGGCTCCTGAGAACAGCAGCGGATTCTCTGAACAAATCAAGAAAGGGACATTTAACATGAACGGAAGTCATGTTCCCTGAACTCTTAGACACAGGAGGGGTCCCGAGGGTCCCTTACTCCTGGGCGCTGGAGGCTGTGAGTGGAAGCAGGTTAGCCTGGGGGAGAGGGGAGCTCGGGGGTCTGGGGAGGGCCAAGCCCAGAGCTGGGAGGGCAGAGCTGGGGCTGGTAGAGAGGAGGCTGCCAGCAGATCCTTCATCCCGGGGCTGAGTGGCCGGCAATGCCTTCCAAGGCGCGACGTGTGCAGTGGAGTTCTGGAAATTTCAGGGGATGGAACACAGTATCAGGTGCCTCCGCACCTCATACAGCATCAAGGATGCCATGTGAGAGTGGGGCTGCAGACCTAGAATGTCCAGAGCTTAATACTGGGTAGAGATTTCCAAGAATCCTGTAGAATTCTTTAACCTAACTATGTATGGTGTTTATTTTTTTGTGTCAGTCTGGTTGGGCTATAAGACCCAGTTGTTTGATCAAATGCCCATGTAGATACTGCTGGGAAAATACTTTTTAGATGAGAGTGACACTTAAATCTTTGACTAAAGCAGTAGCCTTTGACTAAAGCAGATTATTCTCTATAATGTGGGTGGGCCTCACCTAATCAGCTGAAGGCTTAAAAGTAAAGCCTTCGGTTTCCTGAAAAAGGAAGCGATTCCCTCTCAGGATTGCAACACAGAAACTCCACCCACATTTCCTGCCTGTTGGCCTTTCCTGCCAACATCTGACATCAACTCTTACCTGAATTTCCGGTCTGCAGAGTCTGGACTTGTCAGGCCCCATAAACACAGGAGCCAAATTCTTAAAATAACCCCCCCTCATGTATTTGTACCTCTATCTCTCATATATATTGTATTTTAGTTGGGGAGACAGACATTCCAAAGCTCCACAAAGAAAATAAAACCCACGGACGCCTGGGTGGCCCAGTGGGTTAAGCATCCAACTCTTGGTTTTCGCTCAGGTCATGGTCTCGGGGATCGTGAGTTCAAGCCCCTAATCAGGCTCTGTGCTGACAGTGTGGAGCTTGCTTGGGATTCTCTCTTTCTCTGTTCCTCCCCTGCTGGTGCTTGCTCTATCTCTCTCAAAATAAATAAGCAAAAAAAAAAAAAAATCCAAGGTATGAAAACAACGGCTTGCAGCTGGGGCCACCTCAAGGAGCTTGGTCAGGGAAGGCCTCTTGAGGAAATGACATGTGGCTGAGAACGAAAATAAGATCCAGCTGGGTGAAGGCCAATGGGAAGGGCATTGTAGAAGGAAGAAGAGGAAGTGCAAAGGTCCTGTGGTGGGCACGGGCTTGGAGCGTTAGAAGAACAGAAGAAGGTCAGTGGCTATTGAGCTCCCAGAGGTGAACCGATGGGTCACACAGGACCCTTAAGGAGGCAGGAGATGTGATGTTATTCTCACGGTGGGTAATGATAGTAACATCGATGGTCCCTCCATGCCCGTGGGGGTCTAGCCACTCTCCATATGTCACGTGTCATAACCTCAGTGCACTGACAAGGACAGTGAGGCGGAGAGAGGGGAGAGTCACCTTCTCAGTATGGCTCAGGCAAACCTGTGGTGGGTCCCGGATAGAAACGTGATCCTGTGGTCTTCAGGCCCCACGCTTTTTTGAGATGTTCCCAGTCCCAGTTAGGAGGTCACCGGACTCGGGGCCAGCGTTCTCGTGCCTCGTGAACGTGAGTGGGTTCCCAGGCCCTGGAGGGTCACACCTCCCGTTGACCTTGAACTTGGTGACGCTTCAGGACCCTGACAGGGCAGCGCATTTGCATCATGACCTGCCAGCCACTGGGGACATCAGGCTGCCCTTCGTGTCTGACCCAGGACGCGGACTGAGTGGCGATCTCTCTTTTCCCGGAGGTGAATTTGAACTTGCACGAGCAGGACATACGTTTTAGGGGAAGAGAGCGGGGAGGGCAGGTCTGCAAGGCAGGCACGCAGGGGAAGGGCGAAGGAAGAAAGGAGAAGGAGTCAAGCCCGGTAGGCAGGCTGCGGGCTCAGCCTTCAAAACCCCGTTGCTTCTCTGATTGATACTTTTCAATTATTCCTTCCCATTTCACTGACATTTGAAATGCTATTTTTTTTCGGGGCGATAACTTCCCGTGCGTAAGCTTCCCAGTCCCCGTCGCCCTGTTTAGCTGTAGTGGTAAATTGCTTCCTTGTACAACATAATGGCGTTGACAGCCTTTTGCTAGGGAAATGAGTTCTCCAGTGGGACACGGCGATGATAAGACGTCCAGTTTTGAAATTGTATTTCTCTGTATCAGAATTAAATCTGGACTTTATATTTCTGGGCCGCTGTGCTCAGGAGCTGGCCCTATACAGTAACCCCGAGACTGACAAGTGGGGCGTGCGCGGGGACTCTTTCGCTTAAATTGGATCTGCGCTTTTATGCTCTTTCCTATTATTAGCTATTAAAATCTCTCAAACTGCACCCACCCCAACACCCCTTCTTTCTTCTTCTTCTTTTTCTTCTTCATCGTGGTCTCCCCCCACCTTTTTAAGTAGCGATATGGCTTTCCAAATCTGAAACCCAGACGACTGACTGCAGAGAGGGGAAGAAGACCGTTTCTCACCTCGGAGGCAGCGATTCCCATCCTGAGGCTGAAAGGTGTAAAATTAACGCAAACTTAGTAAAATGCAGTATTGATTTTCTGTGATTCGTAGGGGGATCTGGTTTTCATTACAATAGGGGGTCAGCGCGGAGCATATAATACGGGGAGGCTGAAAGGCTTTAGTGTGAATGACTCTCTGTGGATGGGAAAGGGGGGTCCTCTTTAGATGCTGCCCATAAACCCGACTCATGCCTCCCTTCCTTTCCGCTTGGCACTTACAGGCCGGTCTGCTCCTTCCAAGCCGCCGAGCCCACCCCCACCAGGACAGGGAGAGTTCAAGACCAAAGCAAGGTGCCCTGTACCCCGCGCTTTTCATCTGCCCGGGTTCTTCGCCATGTTCTGGTGTGTTTGCCTGGCTATTGTTTTTATTAACACGCCGGCACCCAGCTGAATAAAGACAGGGGCCTGGAAGGCACCGGCACACGCGACGCCATTTTAAACTGAGGATTAATTTACCTTTAAAATAATAATTTAAAAAACACAAAACGATCAGCTGCATCCAGGGAAGGATGTTTTCCCCCTCTGCCTGTGCTCCGTGAAGATCCAAGAACTCCTCTCTTGATCCCTCGACCCCGTAAGTCTGAAGTTCTTCGGGCTCCTGGCTGCCGCTTCTCCCTGGACGACTTCATTATTGCCATTTGAAGGAGGTGGCGCCATCCTGAGGGCTCTGAACAGCCTCCGCGAATTCGGTTTAATGCAGTGGAGATCCTGTCCCCCGGCAGGCGGCGTGGGGTCGTTCTCCCGGAAATGACGGTCACGGTTGCGGCCCCCAGAAATAGAGCTGCAGGTGCAACCGCTCAGTGCTGACCTTGGACTGGCTCCCTGCGGAGAGGTGGGGGCAGCACCGCTTCGGGGAGCCCCCTGGGCCCCTCCGGGTGCGCAGGTGGCTTCGGAAGCGGACTCCTGCCCATTTGGAGAGGAGCGCCTCCCCTTTTGTGGGGACCTGGAAGAGAGGCTGCAATCCGACCAGAATGTAACTTTATAGCTTGTGTGTTTCCTAAATGTCATTAATAGTCAGGAACGTTGAATACAGAAGGGCAAGTTAAATCCTGTCATTGAAACAGCAAACAGCTTTAGTCAAATGTATTGGCAAAGGATTAAAAATGCATCAAGCATGTATTTGTCTTCTCTATGGGAAGCCCTTATTAATAGTCTGAAGAGTGGAAAGCTTTGCCCTTATACAATCAGCGCCGTAGTCGTTTCTTTAAAAATATGTTTTAATGTGTGAAATTGCAGGATGCCAACGTCGCCATTAAAACCCCTCTCCAGTTCCAATAATTTCTCCACTTACATTCCTTCCCCTTCCCCCCAACCCCCCACCTTTTTTTTTTTTAATTCGACTTCTTCCAAAGCATGTTTCCAAGTGGTCGGAGCAGGCACGCAGGGTAACCGGGAAGCAAGCACACAGCTCCTGCTTCTCCTCGTGCGCTGGGGCCTCGGAGGGGGGTCCTGCTGCTCCCGGGGAGCCCTGTTCACTGGCCAAGGGCAAGAACGCCTTCCCTTCTGCGGGATTGAGACGCCAGTGTTTGTGCCAGAAAGAGCATGGTCTGGTCCCATCTCTGTCTTGTCATTACTTGAGCGCCTACTGCATACTAGGAACTCTGTGTGTGTGTGTGTGTGTGTGTGTGTGTGTGTGTGTTTGTGTGTGATGGTTCCGCTTCTTTCTCACAACTCTGGTATTGATGTGGTCCCAGAGGTGAGGCAGCGTGCCCAAGGTCAAGAGTGAACATGGATCAGAGCCCAGCTTGGGTCCCAGCTGCTTTCCCTTCCCTCCCTCCCCTCCCCTTCCCTTCCCTCCCTTCCTTTCCCTTCCCCTCCCATCCCCTCCCTTCATTCCTGTTGTGGTTCAGTCTACTTATTCAACAGACATTTTTCTGAGCACCTATTGAGTACCAGCATCCAAAACGGATGAGACACAGCGTCTGCCTTCAGAACCCCACTTCTTTCCCGTGCACATGACCCCGGGAGCCCTGGGGCTGGCTGTGGGTCTCCACTGGGTCCTTTTCCACACCTGCACTCTGCAACACCATGCCCCGTGGAGAAATGAGAAGCGCATGGAAAAAAAAAATCACCCCTCACTCCTGCCTCTCTTGAATTTCTACCAATTCCCGGGGCAGTGGGTGACAGCCACAACAGCTCAGCGATCCTCCTTCTGGCTCCTTCTGCCTGGCGTTTTAGATTCCGCACTCTTGTCCCATATTGTCAACACTCACACTCACGGACTATATTGTCACACGCGCACACACACACTCATGGAAAAAAAAATCAATGCAATTTGAATTTCTCTTCTCCAGCCCAGTCTTTGGTAAATTGTTGGGGCGAGCTATTGATCTCTTATTGCGATGTGATTTTTAAACAGCATTAAGGTAAACACCGTCTTATTGTGCTCGTTTTACTGGATGACACTTATCCAGACAAAAGGAGGCACAAAGCTGCTGGGGTTACTCAGCTTACCTCTAGGAAAGATCCAGTGAATCACCTCCAATAAAAACAAAGCCAAACAAAAAGCTCTCCATGCTGAACGGAACGAGAAATTGCTCTCTTGTCACTAATTTTGATTGAATTGAGCCGACAGTCTCTGAACTGGTTCACTGATACAACAATAGAAAACATTTAACTATTTCTTACACTTTTGCACGTAGAAAGTGGGTGTTCAGAGAGTCAAGGGATGTGTGTGTTCAAGGCTCAGACCCTTCGCAGAGGACAGACAGCCTGCGATGGGGGTCCTGGGACTCGAGGAGGTGGGGTGCTCTCCAAGGGAGCGCCCGCAGCCCCTGCACGTGCAGACTTGGCTCTCGCCCGGGGTGCTGGGACTCCGAGTCAGCGATGTTAATGACCCCGCTGGCTGACCTTTGTCGAGGGCTTTCTGTACATTGTGATATGTATCATTTCATTAAATCCTCACGACAGCACCACGAGGGCACTGCCTTAACAACCCCGTGGTTTACGGGAGGCAGAACTCCGCCGTTGCCTGACCCAGTAAGGGTCAGGAGGCAGGAAACGTCTATTCTGATGGCGGCTTCACTGATGGACTCGCCTCCAATCCCTTATTTACCAAAATATAAATCAGTCAGGATTCTCCAGAGAAACGCAAGCAATGGGATGAATCAGTAGATGTTCTGGGCGGGCCAGCCTGCTGCGGACCCAGAGAGGAGCGAATGTGGCGGCTCAAGGCTGACAGCCACCTGCTGGCAGAATTCTTGCTTGCTCAGGGGAGCTCAGTGTTCCAGTGCCTGGGACCTTCAACTGATTAGATAAGGCCCACCCACATTAGGAAGGATAATTTTGCTGTTCTCAAAGTCTGCTGATTTAACTATTAATCCCAATGAAAAAAGTACCTTCAAAGCAACGTCTAGACTAGTATTGGACCAAATCTCTGGATACCATGGCCAGCCATAAAATTAACCATCACACAACTTGTCACGTACAGGTCAACTTGGCACCTATGCCCAACTCCTTAAACCAGAAATAATCAAGACAGTAACAAGGTCATGCTTACACCTAACACGGTACGCCAACTGAAAACACACTGACCCTTCCCCCAGGACAGGATGCAAGTCCTCGGGTGGTTTTGCTTCTCTTTGGTATCTTGCCATTTGAATACCGCAGGGCAGAGTTAGCAAGACTCTGCTAGATGTTTGGGCAAGTTGCTCACTTTTCTGAACGCTGGTCTCCTCTTTTACAGAGTGGGGGAGGTCACCCCAACCCCACTGCCTGGCGGTGACAGTTAAATGGCCTGGGGCTTGTAAGATGCCCCAGCGCTCAGTAAATGCAAGCTGCTTCCTCTTTCCTCTTGGAATCACGCTTCACCTGCAGCACGCGGTGGCAGAGAGGACGTCTCGGGCCGTCACGGCTTCTGTTCCCAAGGTCCAGCCCTGCGGACAGCTGGACAAATGGGCGTGGCCGTGTGCCAGTAACCTTTGTTGTGGTTCCTGAAATGTGAGCCCCATGCAATCGTCATGAGTCGTAAACTTCTGTTCTTTTGATTTTTTTCAAGCACTCTCAGGTCACGGACCCTTCCAAAGCAGCGGGCGTCCGGCGTTGGCCCAGGAGGGGGGCCATGGTTTGCCACGTTCCCTACACCACTCTGAGCCCCTTGCGGGCAGGAACTGGGTGTATTTTGCTCTGCCCAGTACCCATGGCCCATTTCCTACAGAGAGCAGACACACAACAAATATCTGTGGAATAATCACAACATATACTGGGTCCTGGAGAGTACATTCTTGATCTGTCCACCCCCTGGGGCCGCAGGGGTCAACGCCATGGAGACCACCTTGTTCCCAGGCGTCAGCACGGGCCGGGTTCACCTCTGTGAGCTCTGGTCCCCTCTTGGTTCTTTAAGGAGACACTTGAAGTTCATGGCGGTAACTGTCAAGAAACGGCAATAAAAAGGGAGAAACCAATGTCCTAAAAACTATTTGGTTGAGTTATTTATTTACCGTTTATTAATTTATTAACATTTCACACCTCCCACCCAGCCCGCACAAAGCAAACTCGGTTTTCCGGGTTCCCCGGGGAGCCTTCATGTTGGGGTGGCCTGAGGAGAGACCAGAGGCCACGGGGTGTGGTCCGCGAACGCGCAGTTCGGACTCAGACAACTGTCCTGCTGTTTCACAGGAGCCCGATGCGCCTCACGTGGTCAGCAGGCGGCGAGTGGCCGGATGGCAGCTCCGACGCGCCCCCTTCCGTCTCCCGCAGATGCCCCTCCGGAGGGCACCGGCTCCCACGCTCCTGTGACCTCTGCTGTCCTCAGCCCCGCCCCGCCCACCCCCACCCACAGCCAGAGGGTACCGTTGCCCCCCACCCCCAAGTCCAAACACGGATCCTCCCCCCAGCCGGGGGCCGAGGTCACTGCGGGTGCCTTACAGATGCAGCTTGGTGTCTTTGGCTTGACCCAGACGAAGCTTCTGCTGGGATCTCGTAGGTCCCGAGAAGCCTCCCATCATGCTCCCCACAGAGGGGAGGCTGGCTATGGATTCAAAAAGTCTAAGCTTTAAGTACCATTTACATCTGCTCCCATTTCCTGCAACCAACTAAAGGGAACAACAGAGAGGCCTGAATGTTCTCAGACAGTCCTCAGTCTCTTACGCAAGGCCAGCTTGGTTTTATTTCTATAATATTCAGAATATTATTTTCTAAGATCATGTGGGAGTTGGCCCCACCGACCTGCCAACATCAGCTCATGCCAGCATACCCCAGGACCTTTGCACTGTCTTTCTTTGCCTCCGCTGGTCTTCCCTTAAATGTCACCTCTTCCGAGAGACCCCCGCAGGTCATGCTCCCTCTGATCACTTCATCCTGTTTATCTGTACGATTTGCAGTTCTTGGGTTTGCTCCCTCCTCTGTGTCCTGTCATCCTCTGCTCTCCTGTAAACTCCATAAAAGCTTGGCCCAAAGTAGGAGCTCAATAAATCCTTGTTGACCAGATGCCTGAAATCCGTGCCAGGAGAAAGAACATTTCAGACTGAGGACTGCCCTGGAATAGGAATCAGAGCCCCGGGATTCAAGATCAGCTTCAACACACGGTCACTGCGGTCTGGGGCCAATCACTCAGCCCTTGGGCAGTGGCCTCTATGGCTGAGGGTCAAGGGCAATGCTAGGACTTTCCCATTAGGAGCGCTGGGACAGTTCGACGTGGCAAGGGTTATAAGCTGCAAGTCATGCCATGTGTCTTAGTCACTGGGGACACTGCCACTCCTGGGAGGCAGGGACCGAGAGGGGTTCAGCGTTGTCACCCAGGCCATCTGGCAGAGTCCTTGTTTGCTCTCCATGGTCATGGTCGTGTAGAAGGAGGGTGTGGGCCCGTCGAGACCAACACGGATGACTGAGGATCAGAGAATCACTCCCTGGAAGAGCGACTGTGTGGCTTCCCTGGTGTCGTGGACGGAGCTGCGTCCCCACAACAGTCATATGTTGGGTCTCAGGCTGGGACTGAGATTGGAGACAGGACTCTAAGGGGTGAGGTCGGTTAGGTGAGGTCCCAGCCTAGCCTGAGTGGCGTCCTTACAGAGAAGGCTGGGACACAGGCACAGAGGGAAGGTCGTGGGAGGTCAGGGCGGAGGTGGCCGACTGAGACCCAGGGAGGGAGGGAGGCCTCAGAGGGGACGAGGCCCGGCCGCCCGTGATCTCTGAGCTCCAGGTCTCTGATCTAGAACCGTGAGGATACATTCTGTCGTGTCAGACCCCACGCCTGGGGCGATTCGTTACCGCGTCCCTGGGCAGCCCCCTGTCTGCGCAAAACTGACCTCGTTCAAGGCACTGCGAGAAGCGTGTTACAGCAAAGACCTCACGGCTGTCCCAGCAGCCTGGCAGGGTGGTCTTCATTCCCCCCCTGGAAGAGGAAACTGAGGCAGAGAGGGGGTAAAGTGCCTGCCCACTGGTGCACAGTCTGGGCGGGGCCACGCTAGAGCAGCAAGGTGGCTAGGTATAGACGTGCTGAGGAAGGCGGGTTTGAATCCTGTTCTGTCCTTGGTTAGCCGTGGGGTCTTGGCATGAACACTTAGCCATTTTTAGGTTCTCTGTATTTTTTCTTAAATTTTTCTAATGTTTATATTTGGGAGAGAGAGACAAAATGTAAGTGGGGGAGGGGCAGAGAGAGGAGACACAGAATCCCAAGCAGGCTCCAGGCTCTGAGCTGTCAGCACAGAGCCCGATGCAGGACTCAAACCCATGAACTGTGAGATTGTGACCTGAGGTGAAGTCAGATGCTTAACCGACTGAGCCCCCCAGGCGCCCCGGCTCCTCCGTCTTCCGATGGGGCGGGTAACCGTGGTCGAGCAGCTGACGGGCTTCAGGCAGAGAATACGCCTGAAGGGCTTGCTTAGCCCAGCAAGTGGCTCGGAATGAGCTCTCAACGCATGGGCACTGTTCACAGCTCTTGGACCCGGTGGCCCGGACCCGACCCCTGCCCTTTCCCTCTGCCCCTGACCCTGGGGATGGGGGCTCGGGGCTGGGACGGGCCTCAGGCCCCCCTGCCTGGTGCACGGCCCGCCCGAGGGGAGCTGGCCTCCAGCAGCCAATCTGGTGGTTTGAGCCCCTCTCTGAGCACTTGGGACGGCTAGTGAGCCTTTCAAGGCCCTTCTCCTGGACCCGTGAACAGGAATGCTCCAGAACCACAGGAAGCCCCCTGTGGCAGCCAGTCAGCTCCTTAATCAAACAGCACAAATGTCAAAAAGGTGTGTAAGCAAGACTCCCCATGACTAATGTAGCTCAGGAGATTGAGACCAAATTGTACGTCAACGTGAACCTCTCTTTTTTTGTTGTTTTTGTTTTTTTGTTTTGGCTGTGATGAAATTATTGAGCTCCCCGAGAGTGGGGAAGAAGTGAAAGCGGCAAATACCGGTGGTTCCCAACCACATCTGCCAAAGGCACAGGGTCCCGAGGGGTTTACGGACCCGGTCGCTCCCTTGTCCCAGCCCAGAGTCCTTGGACCATTTCCCAGCCTCGCGGATCCTGCAGAATGCACCGAATTTCTCTGTGCCTTGGTGTCCACATCTGTGTAACGGGATTGGGAATAGTATCCATCTCCTGGGCGGTTGGGAAGATCAGGAGGTGAGACACGCAGAGAGCGCTCAGCACAGCATCGGCTCCGGAAATGAGCACTGTGGTCTGATAGTTCTGAATCATTATCAGCGTTAAGTGGATTATCTCCCTGGACCCTGCCCACTCAGCTTGGACCACCCCGGCCCCCTGACATCTCCGCAGCCTCACCTGGCTCTAGGCACCCCTGCTTGCACTGGCTCTCGCTCTCTGTGCCAGGCGGGGATGAGCAGACAGAACGCGAGGTCCCCAGGACTGATTAGTCATCCCCTGACCTGCAGCTACCTCGACCTCACCCGGGGGCCCCCTTGGTGTCTGCAGCTCCTGTAACTTGTCCCATGTGGCCCTCCTAAAGCCTTGCAAGGCGAGGCCTTTTTTCCCGGTTCCTCTTCCTCTGTGGGGAAACTGAGGCCCGCAGAGATCTTTCTGTTCAAGACCACAAACCGTCAAGGTCCCAGGTTTCAAACCCAGGGCCCCGTGGCCTCCAGGCTGCCCTGATTTACCCCACATCTCTCTCTGCACAAATCATGTTGCTTTCAAATTCTTTGTTTGGCCGCCGTTGACACCACCACATACGGGATCCCCTGTGGGGGACAGCCGTCCAGCCGTCTCTGTGTCCGTGGCATCTAGCATGACGCCTGGCCCAGGCAGATGCGCGGTAAGTAAGTGTGAGTGAGTGGAGGGAAGAGTAAGCTGCACACGCGTGTGACAAAGGGGTTGGATGTGAAGAAGCTCAGAGCTCTCCCGTGGCTCCCTATGCTCTTAGTCACGTCATTCATGGAAATTTCTCCCTGTCAAAATCACGTTAGGAAAATACAGCAGTGAGTAGTATTGTGTGATTGTTGGCATAATTTGCAATTTCCATAGATTCTTCCTGAGGCGTGAACTTAAACATCACAGAGGCTGGTCAAATATGTGTGTCCAGAAAATTCTAGGTGGGTCTCAGGGTGGACTGATGTGGGCAGTGTCTTGGCCTGGGCGGGGGGGGCAGCTATTGAAATAGAAAAGGTGTGAGGGCAGAGCAGACTTGTGCCTGGTTCTCTGCAGTGGCCTGATAGTCATTGGTCCTCAGTTTCTGCATCTGTGAAATGGGGACATGGTAAAATGGGGCTGTGTGCGGTTGGAGCCCTGGCTGCTTCATAGAAAGTACAGTCTCCTCTTGCTCCCTTTGCAAATTATGAGCTACGGTTCAGTTTCCTCACTCAGACCCCGTTCTTAGCCTGTCTTTCAGCCCCAAATCTCTGTCTGTTCTCTGTCACCATCGATGGTGCCATCAACAAGCACTCGCTGAGCACTGTGCCTGGTGCACCTGACGGCCCTGGTCAGTGCCACGGGGTCAGTGCAGATGGCAGGCCTCCCGGGGCTCGCAGGACCGTGGCACCCCTTCCAGCTGGGGTTTGGCTTGGCTGTGGATCCTCGGAAACATCGCCCATCTCCTGCTTCGTCCCTGTTTCTGCCTTTGGGTGGCCGTGACACAGCTGTCAACCCGGCTCCCAGCCCGTGAGCGTCTGCTTTCTCCCGGAGTCAGTGTGGAGGGAACACAGTGCTCTGTCATCTGTCTGTCTGTCTATTATCTGTCTATGTATTATCTATCTATCTATCTTTCTATCACCTATTATCTATCAATCAATCTATCATGTATCTATCTATCACTATAATCTGTTGACTATCCATCATCTATCTATAATCTATTATCTATCTATCTCTCTATCATTTCTCTATAATCTATTATCTATCTATCATCTATCTGTCTATCTTCTATCTATAATCTATTATCTATCATCTATCTTTCTATCTTCTATCATCTGTTATCTATCTATAATCTATCTATCTATCTATCTATCTATCTATCTATCTATCTATCTATCTATCTATAGGTTATCTTTCCTTCCTTCTGCCCTCCCATCCATGCATCCATCAATCCCCTGGGCACTACTGTGGGAGTAGAAAAGGGGCACAGAAAAGAGGCAGGGACAAGAGGTTATTGGTGTAGAGCTACTGAGGTCATATAGACTCAGGGATGAAAATTCTCTTCTAGGCTCTCTTCTCATGGGCAAGTCCCCTTGTCATCTGTAGATCAGGGCTGATAGGACTTGCCTTATGACACCGTTAGGTGGCGTCCCCATGGTCACCGTCCCCGAGCGCCACCCCTGGTGATGTGGATGGGAGCTCTTCTCTCTAAGCCCCACGAGGCGAGGCTGAGCTCCCAAAGGGCTATGTGCCCAGCTTTCCTGCAGCCCTGGCCTGCTCTCGGGAGTCAGAAATGAGGTCCTCTGGAGAAAATGCTCATTTTTCCTGAAGCCCAGGCCTCCTGGGGTGCCTCATTCCACCAGAGGCCAGCCTTGGCTTTGGGGCGAAGCGTGTGATGACCGCCTGGGGGGCCTCACAGCTGCGGGAGGTTTGGGGGGCAGCCAGTGAGCCTCCAGGAACGGTTTGTGTGAAGGTTATTCCCTACATTGGGGCGGGGGGTTGGTGCTCGGAGACAGGGCCTTGCACACGTTATCTCTCAGCAGACTGGGGGGGTCTTTCACCCTGTTTCTTCAGATAATGAATCTCAGTGGACTGAGAAGGGCAAATAAGAAGGGCTCACCTCGTAGCCTGGTGGGAGGTTCAGAGCTATGAGAACAGCCTGGCAGCCACACGTTTATTTGGATTTCAGGGGGAGAGATCTCTACCTTCCACTCTGACCTGTGGAATGGGTACATTCCGAACAAGAAAATGGCCAACAGGGCCCGGAGGTCCATTCCTTTGGTCTGCCCAGGGTGTGGTCGACATCACAGAGCTGCACCCCTGTGCATCCAGAAAAGTCCCAGGACCAGGGTGAGCAGGGTGAAGCCTACCCAGGGTGCCTACGACAGGAGGGGCGGTGAGGGGTTGGAAAGACTTATCCCAGAGGCCAGAGGTCTTCATTTTAAAGAGCCTCCCTTCATTTGGAGACAATGTATGCCTGACATATAATTTGGTCTGCAAAGTCCTTTATTTTATGCAAGGAGAGACGTCATAGGTGGTCCTAGGGTCTTGTTTCATTTTTAAAAAATATTTATTTTGAGAGAGAGAGAGAGAGAGAAAGAGAGAGAGAGAAAGAGACACAGAGCATGTGCATGAGCTGGGGGAGGGGCAGAGAGAGAGAGGGAGAGAGAGAATCCCAAGTAAGCTCTGTGCTGGCAGCACAGGGCCCGCCCGACATGGGGCTCAGACTCACAAACTGTGAGATCACGACCTGAGCTGCGACCAAGAGTTGGATGCTCAACCCACTGAGCCTCCCAAATGCCCCGAGGATTTTGTTTTAAAGTTTGGCCAAACAAAGGCTGGAAACTCTATGTTGATTCTTCTCTCTCTCTCTTATCTCTTATCTATCTATCTCTATCTATCTATCTATCTATCTATCTATGTACCAATCATCTATCTATCATATATTATTTATCATCCATCTATCTATCTAATCTATTATTTATTATATATCTATCTATCTCTATCATCTATCTATATATCTCTATTTGCCAATCATCTATCATCTATTATTTATCATCTATCTATCTATCTGTCATATATTATTCATCATTTATCTATTTACCAATCACCTATCATCTATTATTTATTATATGTCTATCGATCTATTGATCTATCGATCTATCGTCTATTCTGTCTATCACCTATCTCCTTACCTATGTGTCTTTACCTTTAAAAGGGCCTGCTCTGGGACACCTGTGGATCTGGGCCCAGCTGCTCTCCATGTCACCTTGAGGAAGTTCTGTGAATTAGAAGCCCCCCCACCCCCGTGACTTCCAGGGGCTACAGATCAGCCATGCCTCAGGCACCCCAGGAGAGCTTGTTGTCCTGCTCTGGCCCTTTCTAGCTGGTGACATACATGAAGATGTGCCTCTCAGCCTCCTGGGCCCCTCTGCCATGTGGACTCCCAGAGGCTGACTCGAAAGGGCCACTTTGAGGCCTGGGAGTCAGAGTGTTGGAAGGGCCGGGCGGGGCTTGGACTCCAAGGGGGCTGACCAGCAGGGCTCCGTTCCACTCATTCATCATCTACTGACTTAACAAAACCCACGGACCACTTACTGTGGCCCAGCGCCTGCACAGCGAGCTGGGAGTACAATGGTGGACATGGCAGTCCAGCCTTCAGCTTTCCAGTCTAGCAGGGACCCCAGTAAATACATGGCCAATCCCTTCCCTGTGTGGGGGGAAGGGGGAGGCCTGGGGGGTCTCTGGAGCACAGGGAGCTGGAGAGGGGGAGCATCATCTAACCCGGCCTGGGGGTTCGGTGCAGGAGGGGGGTGGCCCAGCCAACAGGGGGGAACTTCTGGCTCCCAGGGGAGATGCAGAGTGGGCCAGGGGACGGGTCCCTGGGGAGTCGAGGAATTAAACACCAAAGAAAATGTGAGATTTCTTGGAACAACAGACGGACCAGGGGCTTTCTCAGAGCACAGCTGCTGTGGAGATCATGGCTCTCCGAGGGTCTCAGTAACAGGCGCCCAAATTCAGAAGGTCCTTCTCTGTTTACGGAGCTCCTTCTCTGGTTGGATTCTCTCCGATCTGCACAAGGGCCGACAAGGCGGATGACATTATCCCCATCAGAACAGGGACCTGGGACTTGGACAGACAAGATGTCTTGCTCAGGGCCAGCTGGCTGGTCAGCTGGGATGTGATCCTGGCCCCCTCCAACAGCAGATACCGAACCCAACAGCTGCCCATCCTGTCTTCTTTCTCTGACATCAACGGGCTTAAGAAGGGTCGGTCAGCTCCTTCAGCCAGTGACCTCGTGTCCTGTGACTCTGAAGGAGACGCTGACTTCTGTCTGGGGGCTCCGCCCTGTCTATGGCCGTTCTGAGGTGACCCATGGTCCTGGTGTCCCCTTCCCCGGCGTATTGGAGGAGCCACTTTCCAAAGAATGATTTTAGAAAGTGCCTTGGGGAAAGACGGGCCATGTTCACTCCCACCGTGTTTGAAAGGCCGGCATCTGGGGGAAATTCATTATTTATATTTTGCCGCGAGAGTCTGTGGGTATGTTTTTCTCAAGTGAAAACATTTGATAAAAAGCCCAACAAATCAGAAGGAAGAAACTTAACTTTGGAAATAAAAAAAAAAAAAAAAGGAAAATAACATTTAGCCTCTGCCGTTGGCCACTGATCAATTTTCTGAGTTAAATCTTTTTTGAGCTCAGGAAATGGACGGCCCTCCAGCGATCCTGTGGAGACTTCCAGGGAAATGAATGTTGCCCTGTGTTAGTGTTGTTGTTGGGGACACGGGGTCTTTTTTTTTTTAAGGATATAAATTCCAACCATGTTTTGTGTGAAGGGTCTCAGTGCATACTGACATTGTGAGTGTCAGCCCCAGATCACTTTAATCAGAGAGTGGATATGCATGATAAAACGGATAAGGGACTTTAATCAAAAAATCCGCTGGCCTGGAAACGTGACGCACTCCGCCAAACACACTTCATCCCCCTTCTCTTGTGCCACTGCCAAGATTCTATTTCATGAATATGCATCGGGCATGATATTACATTAAAATGTGACATTGGTGTATGGTGTGGAGGATTTAGAATCCTCCCCCCCAGATATATGTATCTATCTGTACAAACACACACATGCACACGTGTGCACATACATGCATGCAGATATCCATACGCACGTCCACATTCTTCGGCGAAGTTTTTGTCGATGGGACATTAAAGTCCCCGTGTGATGTTTTCCCCACCAAAGCTGATTCGGGAACCGAATATTGGATTTACAACCCGGATCATCCCTGTACGAAACTAATAGTGACAGGAGGCAGGGGTTTATTTATACTCGACCCAGGGGCACTCTATTCGGTTTCTAGCAAGGGTTACATCTTTCCATCTAAAGGGCCCCTTTGTGAGAGAGGGCGCAGGCGGGCCATTCTGCGGTTTGTTTCTATTTCAGGGAATTAATTCCGGCTCGGGGAGTGAGGATGCTGTGCGCCGCGCCCCGCTGCCGGGAGCACCCCGCGCCTCTGAGACGCGGGGGCAGGAGCCCCGGTGGAAATGCACGGGGTCGCCTTTCTGAAGGACCGATGTGGGCCTCACGTGTGCGCGCACTGGAGCTCGCGAGCTCCGGCTAGGCGGCCCCCTTCGGCACCCGACTCCCCTCTTCTGCCTGCTGGGATTTTCCTCCTTCTGGAAGGAGGCTGCACATTTTGAGGATTTATCGGAAATAATATCACGCCACGCAAAAGCAAACGCCTCATGAAGTAAAGGTGCACCGGGCAGATTAAAGATGACTGTATTGTCAGATCTTGTCCGATACCTTGCAGAGCCTCTCCCGAGGAAAAATTCCGGGTGGCGGTTGGCAAGCACACAGTCATCTAAAGGAACGAGGGGCGGAATGGCTCCCTAATGCTAGTTACATAGAAGTGGGCTGGTGTTCTGACTCCCGGCAGGGGCTGGCTGTTCCTCCTCCTCTCGGGGGCCTTGGTGACAAATAGCTAGTGCAGGCACTTGCTGTACCTTTGGGCCAACTGCCCCCACTGCCACGGTGGGATTTTTCGGGGCGTTAGGGCCGCCGGAGTCACCAGACCACTTACTGTTCCCGCCCACTCAGGGTCTCTTTCACGAGGCCCCCCAGAGTCACCAGACCACTTACTGTTCCCGCCCACTCACAGTCTCTTTCACGAGGCCCCCCGGAGTCACCAGACCACTTACTGTTCCCGCCCACTCAGGGTCTCTTTCACGAGGCCCCCCGGAGTCACCAGACCACTTACTGTTCCCGCCCACTTACAGTCTCTTTCCCGAGGCCTGGGTGTGGTGCTCGGGTCGTGGGTTGACGGTTGTCCCCAAACTCACATTGGTCTGAAACCTCGGACTGTGAGCTTTTTTGGAAGTAGGGTCTTAGCGGATGTAGGTCGTCAAGCACTTGGAAATGAGATGACTGTGGACTGGGAGAGAGCCTTCGGTCCAATGACCGGTGCATGGATAAGAGCAGGAGATGCCACAGGGAGAGAAGGCCCTGTGGAGCGAGGGTCCCCAAGCCTGGGACCGCCTGGGGCCCCTGAAGCCAGGGGAGCCCGGGAAAACAAACTCCTCTGGAGCCTTCGGAGGGGGCTGGCCCGGCGATAACCTGGACTTCTGGACCTCTGGCCCCCTGCACTGGGTGTGGGGGAATGTCTGTCGATTAGGGACACCGGCTCTGTGCACCTTCGTCAGGGAGGCCCCGGGAAACGGATGCAGGTCATACAGCAAAGCGTCCCCAGTGAAAAGCCTAGATGTCGGCCCCCAGCCCCCGCTCTGCGGCGGCCTGGCTCCAATGTGTGGATCTCTCCCAGGACTTGTGTTTTAACGTGAGCTCACAGGAGAAAGACCCAGGTTCCTGGAGGAATGAAGGCCACTCAGTGGCTGTGGTAAGAAATGGGTCCCCAGGCCAGGCGGTGGGGGGACCTCCATGCCCAGGGGAAGCAGGTACCGCCTTGCCAGCTCCCTTTCCACCCCAACTGCCAGGGCAAAGCCTGCAGACTGTGAATGTGGAGCCCGCGCTCGCGCCCTAGCCGGTGGGAGCCCTCAGAGAACCGCAGAGGTGCGAGAGGCACCCGAAGGCTCTGCAGGAGAAGCGGGCAGGGCCCACGTCCCTGTGGGTGCTGGTCACATGATCACAGCCACTGTCTGGCCAGTGTCGCTCTGCACAGAGGGCTCTGGCACTGACTGTCCGGTACGTTCCCTTTTCTTTCCAGATCAGCAGCTTCGACATTGCACAGATCATACCTAATAAAAACTGGAGGGAGGGGTGTGGGGTCCAGGGGTGCCTGGGGGGCTCAGCTGATTGAGTGTCCGACATCTACTCAGGTCATGATCTTGTAGTTCGTGGGTTCGAGTTCCGAGTCGGGCTCTGTGCTGACAGCTTGGAGCCTGGAGCCTGCTTTGGATTCTGTCTCTCTCTCTCTCTGCCCCTCCCCTGCTCACGCTCTCTCTCTCTCTGTCTCTCTCAAAAAGAAATAAACATCAAAAAATAGTTGTGTTTTTTTTTTTAGGTGTGAGGTCCTGAGAGTCACAGAAGCAGAAGGACCCTTTACGACGACCACAGAAGGGCTCCCACTGACCACACGGGGTGCGGCATTTATGGCAGGATAATCCTTCGTGACCCCTCACCTCCCAACCTCACGTTTATCATTTTATCATCAGGGCTGATGGGGAGACAAAATTAAACAAGATAAGTCTCATGAACAGTCTACACACTATGAAACTGTACATACAATTAACATTATTTTCCCTAAGAGGAAATTTCCCTTCCCTCCTTCCTGGTCGCCTTTTCTTCTTTCCTCCCTCCCTCCCTCCCTCTTTCTCTCCCAAGTCACCCAGCTCTGCTGGTGAGGGGGTCCCAGCAGCGTGCTCCCTTTCCGGGTGAAGGCATACATGGCATCTGGCTGAAGAAAGGCATTTTTGAGGTTAGGAGTCTTGGGAAAACTTCCTTGACAATTAATAGACAGGTATTGATTGCAGCGCACTTTGCCAACATGTCCAAACTGCTTCTCGACAGAAACTGAAATCAGCAATCTTGGACCTTCTCTGGTCACTGGTGGCCTCTGGTGACATCAGGATGACTGACAGACCAGTGGAGCCTGGGTCAGGGGTCCCCCAAGGGCGACGCCTGGGGGTCACCTTACAGGAAGTCACAGATTGCAGTCTGGGACCTGCTGGGCTGAGAAGCGGGTTTTTTTGTGGTTGGGCCTGAAGTCTGTTGAGATTCTCTCCTATTTGGCCCCTAAGTTGCTGTTTCTGATGAGCCTCAAGGATGTCGTGAAATCAGGCAGGAGGAATATTGCTGAGCCGCTGCTCCCCGAAGCTGTGAGAGCCCGAAGGGGGAGGGCTGGCATCTGGACCATCGCCTGGATGACAGCCAGCTTGGAGGGACAGCTGGGTGCCAGGGTCCGGCCCCAGCCCAGTGAGATGTCCTAGGCCCTCCTGCTCACAGCGGGTGAGATCATGCCTTGCCAGCCCCCACCCAGGGCCTCAGTTTTCCCATCCACAAGGTGGTCCTAACCCCACTTTGTAGGAAATTGATGAGCAAAGGGACTATTCATCAGCAAAACACACCTTGAACAACCATGGACCTGTGGAAAGGCCACTGTGTGTCTATATAACTAAGTTGCATATCCACTCACTATAAAAATGATGGTGTTTTCAGGGAAGATCCTCTGACCTTAAGTAAATAATTTTCTTGGAAAAGTTCCACATACTCTATTTTAGCTCCAAAGGCAAACTTGAGGGGTGCCTGGGTGGCTCAGTAGGTTAAGCGTTCGACTTCAGCTCAGGTCATGATCTCGTGATTCATGGGTTCGAGCTCTGCATCGGGCTCTGTGCTGACAGCTCAGAGCCTGGAGCCTGCTTCAGATTCTGTGTCTCTCTCTCTCTCTGCCCCTCCCCATCTCACGTTCTGTCTCTTTCTCTCTCAAAAGTAAACATTAAAAAAAAAAGGCAAACCTGATGATAGGATCGATGGTGATAGCTGGCAAACACAAATGGCACTGTGGCCACCTGGGGTCCCTGGCAGGCAAAATGACCCTTGTATTTGCGGTGTGATTATCCGGCTCTGGAGTTTATGATCCATTCTGAGCATCATTTAACCAGGAAGATACCCAAGCAAGCTGGGGTGGCTCTCCTCATTTGCAGCCATCATTATTACTTAGTTCCAAATCTCCAAACTCCATAACCCAGGGTAGGGGCAATGAGAAGAATGCTCTGTGTGTATTTCTGACATGCTTGGTGATAATGAATCCTTTTGCATTTGCTTATGTCATGTTGATGCCTCACATTGGCTTATATCATGTCATGTTTCATTATTCTAGAATGCATAAGACATAGTAGAATGCTGGCAAGAATTTGGGAATTAGAAAAAGCCCTACAACCCCTCACCTACAGTGTATTTTTCTTATCTGTGCCCCGCTGCAGTTTCAGTCAGAGAGCTCCCCCTGTGACTTTGTGTTATTAATTAGGATGGTTGGTTATCTGCTCCAAGCAGATAGTTCTAAGATACAGACACACAGTATGTGAACGGGGTATCTAGGGACTCACTCTACTTGAAGGACTAAAACCATACCTGAAAGTTACCTTATGTGGCTCGGACAGATAGATACATATAAAAATAACTCACCCATCTGATTTTCCCCCCTTCCTATACGGAGGTTACATATTTTGTCTTTGTCTTTTCAATGGTTCAGGGTCCTCCAGATATACGTGTAATTTTGACATTCTTCTTTCCTTGCTGGGGCTGCTGGGTCATTCTTATAAAAATCTATTTTATTGCGGGAGGAACACTTCACATACGATCTTCCCTCTTCACAGAGATTTAAGTGCACGATGCAGGATTGCTGTGTACGGGTCCAGAGAAGGTAGCTGCTCTCTAGAACTTACTCATCTTGCGATGACTTTATCCCTGTGACAAACCCGTGCTGTTCCCCGACCCCCCCGCCCCCGCCCCTGGCCTCTCCCACCCATTCGTGGCTTCTACGAGTTCCACTATTTCAGACGCCTCTCGTGGTGGGTCACACAGGACTCGCCCAGGACGGGGATCTTTCACACAGCTTGACACAGATTGACAGGTATGGTAGTTCCATTTTTAATATTTGGGGAACCCCCACGCTTTTCCCCACAGCACCTGCAAACATTTCTTTAAAAATTTTTTAATGTTTATTGATTTTTGAGAGAGAGAGAGAAACAAAGAGAGAGAGAGAGTGAGCACAGGAAGGGCAGAGAGAGAGGGAGACACAGAATCCGAAGCAGGCTCCAGGCTCTGAGCTGTCAGCACAGAGCCTGACTCAGGGCTCAAACCCACAAACTGCAAGATCACGACCTGAACTGAAGCCGGACACTCAACCGACTGAGCCACCCCAGGTGCCTCAACCATTTTTTCTTGTAAACAAAAACAAACAGCAAGGAGATGGAGATCTTTGCCTCTGCAGGGCTTAGCAGAGGGCTTGGGCTGGATACTATTAAGAAGTAAAGAAAGTGACCCGATTGTAATGGACTCATTTATAGGAAGAGCCAGTCCACTAGTGTAAACGAGGTGGTGATGCGGCTCGGGGTGGGTTCAGGAAGAGAGCACAGTGAGTCCTCAGTGTGAGAGAGAGCACATGAGATCAGGTGCACCCCAAGTTCTGCCCCCCGCCCCCCGTGAGAGGCTCTGGTTGTTAATCTCACCCACACAGCCCGACTCTCTGGAGTCTTCAGGAAGAATGGGCGCTGCTTCCCGTCAGGCTGCTTGAGGCTATGCAGTGAGAGGATGGATCCCGTGTGCACAGGTTTCGGGGTGGGGCACATCCCTTCCACGCCGCTGGGCAGCCAGGCCCTGGCCGTGCTCACAGTCCGCCTCCTCCTGCATTCCTCCTCTGGAGGGGTCAGGGAGGGGCATGTACACGGGGCGCCAGACACTGCCACCCCTCCGGTGCGGGCTGTCCGGCTGTCCAAGAGAGCAGTGGGACCCTGCGGCTGAGGTGCCCGTCCCTGGCTCCCCTCTTCCCTTCCCAAGTCTGCGAGGGCAGTGTCCCCAGAGGTCTGCCTGTCCCACCCACCCAGGTGTGGGGAGGGAGAGCTGGAATGGGGTGAAAAGAGACAGGCCCAGCTTGGGTCTGAGCCAGAGGAAAGCCAGTGGGTGCAAACTGATCGTGAGGACAGAGCGACCCTACCCCTTACCCACTGATAACCCACTGGTGAGATCTGGACCCAGGGACGTCTGGTGGTTTGACTGGTCAAATTAGAGATTTCTTTTCCTTTGAGGCCTGGAGGTGACCTGCAGAGGGGCCGAGCAGGAAGGAGCATTAAAACATCAGAAGTTCGGGGCGCCTGGGGGGCTCCGTTGGTTAAGCATCTGACTTCAGGTCATGATCTCCTGGTTGGTGGGTTTGAGCCCCGCATTGGGCTGTGTGTTGACAGCTCAGAGCCTGGAGCCTGCTTCAGATTCCCGTCTCCTTCTTTCTCTGGGTCCCTCCCCTGCTCCATCTCGGTCTCTCTCTCAAAAACAAACATTGAAACAAATTAAAACAAGCAAACCAGCAGACAAAAAATAACAGAAGTTTTTTCTCTAACGTTGTGAGTATGGTTACAGATGTAGCAAGTAAAACTATGGACTGCGTGCTAGGTTAGATAGTGTGAGTCATACATAGATGAGTTTGAGACATACTAACTGGGGGTATATTTATATTAAAAATTATTCATTGCTTATCTGAAATTCCCATCTAACTGGGTGCTATGGACTGAAATGTGCCCCACTTCCACCATTCATTTGCTGAAGCCAGAACCCCAAATGGGATGTATTTGGACATAGAGCCTTTAAGAGATGATTAGGTTTAGATGCGGCCTTGAGAACAGGACGTTGGGGATGGGGTTAGTGGCCCCTGTCCCCACCCTGTGATGAGACCGAGAGAAGGTGGCCAGGCAGAGTGCCCTTCCTAGAAAACGGCCACACCAGCATCCTGACCGTGGACTTCTAGCCTCCAAAACGGAGAAGGAAGTGTCTGCCATTCTGATCAAGGGCATTTTGCTATAGCAGCACAAGCTGACCTTGACACTGACCATCCGGTGTTTTATCTGGCAACACTGGCCGTTGGTTTAGTTTCCCCCTGCTTTTGGCTGGCATTGCCGGCCCAGTTGAGCTGCCCGGGAGTGGTGATGGCTGGGGAAGCCGGCTGTGGGCAGGGGCTGGGGCGTGAAGGGGCAGAAGATGGAGACACTGAAAGATACCAGGAAATTTCCTACTCGAGTGTAACTGACTCTCGGGAAATCGCAGAGTGATGCGGCACAGGCTGCTTTTGCTGCCTCCCTTGAGGGAGAAAAACACATTTTCAGTGACCTAAGTTGGTGTCGTTCAACATGGCCTGAGATCATGGATCAGGAGTCTTCCTAAATCTACAAAGCATGTGGACTCTGGCCACCGCTGCCCTTGGGGTCCAAAGTCCCACAAGAGCTCATGCAAAAGCAAAATGGAGATGCTGGCGATTTCTGGGTGAAGAGCCAGTGGGGGGAACTGGAAATATCCACAGTTAGAGCTAGCAAGATGCTGCCTTCTTCCTCCGCCTTGAGTGCTTTGCTTTAGTCTTTTTTCCCCCCTCAATACGGCACTTGGCCTCTTGTCAAAACAGAGTCTTTGTGTAGAGGACCTGGTTCCTCACCAGCGGCTTGTGGGTTATTTGGCAAGTTGCTTCCTCCTCCTGAGCCTCAGTAGCCTCTTCTGTAAAATGGGGTTGTAAGGCATAACCCTTACATCGCAGAGATGATTAAGTAGACAATGGAGGCGTGGCCAGGCAGACACTCTATCGTTGTTCAGTAACTGGACGATGTTATTTTTACTCCAATAATTTGTGTCCTAGTCATAAATACCCCAGCGCGTGTGTGTGTGTCATGAGATCATTAGGAGAACTTACAAATAAAGATATTTCCCTCTTAAGTGGAAGGCTATTTCATGGCGAATAAATATTGTATTGATGGCATTAATAATAAAAAATACAAATGTGACTATAAAGCAGTATAATGGATGTTACTTAGCAAGGCGGGGATCCAAGTAGGTTTGGGGAATCGGTTTGATTTGTGGGGTGTTTATGCCTAGGCAGGCACAATAAATAGTAGTTATATTAATTGGCTCCCTGATCAGAGTTATGAAAATCATGTTTTGTAAGAATGATATAAAATACACTGGAATTGTTTCAATCAGAGAGGCTCCCTCCGTGCAGATAAATACTCACAGATGGTTTTGCCCCGTGGTTGCTGGGTGGCCCGAGGCTTCTTGATGCAGATTCTGAGGGGGGGGCCTGGGGCCCAGCTTCTAAAAATGACCCTCTTCCCAAGTCACTCGGACTGTTGGCCTCAGCAGAATCAACCCGAGGTAAGTGTAAATGGGCCCCTTGGGTTACGTTGAACCACTGGGAGCCTGGAGAGAGCTCAGACCTTCTGTTCTCCTGGAGAAATCAAGGCTCAGACTTGGGGAGTGACTTGCCCAAGGCCACACTGAGACTCATGGGAATCTCCAAAGCTTCCCTACAATTGGTAAACTTTGACTTTTGGAATCACTCACTAATGAGTTCTTTCTGTCCCCCTGGCCATAGGAGACCCTGGTCCTCTCTCCTCTGGGCCACGTGTGAAGCCCAGAACCAGAGGCATGTAGGGGTTGTTTTGGTTGGCTCTTCATTTCTCTTCCACCCCAAATACTAGTAGGAGTCCTCGGGGTGACCAACGCTAGACCTCTAAAATCTCAGCAGCTTCACACGACACAGCCTCAGCAGGACTGGTAGGTGAGCTTTGAGTCAGGTGATTCAAGAGTGCAGATTGCTACATCCTGTGGTGCTGTCATCTTCTGGGTCCTATGTGTCCAGTGGCTGACCAGAGCGCAAGGAGGGTCACGCAGGACATGGTACAGATGGACCTGGAAGGGGCATTGTTTTTCTCACCCTCTTTTGGAAGAAGCCAGTCAAATGGCCCAATCTGAACATGTAGTCTTCCTGGAAGTCTGGGAGAACAAAATGAATTTGAAGATACCCACCTTGCTGGTAGGTGGCTGAAGAATGGGTATGTAACTTGTTACATCTGCACCCTATCTTCACCCCAGTCCTGGTCAGTGGTTCTGCAGATGATGAGAGCTGGGTCCTTTAGAAAAGATTCTCTTGCACCTAAAGAGATCAGCCTGTTTCTTCCCATTGGAGAAATCCCCAGAATGGCTGCATGCTGGCTCCTGCCTGACTGCAGAACACGCACGCCCCTGGAGAAGGGCCAGGCAGAGGGAATCTTGAAATAACAAAGCAGAACCCCAATGTATGGTGTCTGGAAACTGCCCCGCCCATGGACCCCTCAGGCTGGGGGGTGATCCATCATCTCACTGTTGAAGCTAGTTTGCATTTGGCCTTGCTGTTGCTTGTGTCTGAGATCATTCTAACCGATGGCAGCGACAGTGAAGATCCAAGTGTGGTAGTGTCCAAAAGTGAGCAAAGGATGTCACCACTATTTAATACACTGGATCATTATAGACGGCCCGTACCAGACATGCAGGTTGGGCTCAAACGCCCAGAGGGAACTTGGAGAAGGGGGTGAGCATGGGCTCCAGAGCCAGGAAGACCTGAGTTCAAACTCCTACCTTGATTGCTCATCTCATCTGTGACCCCGGGCAAGTTACCTGCTCTTAGGAGCCTCTATTTTTCCATAGACTACCCATATCCACTCTGCCAAGTTGTTGAAATTCTGTATGTAAAGTGCTGGTCCATAGATGGCACTTAATGGTTGGAAGCAACTTTTTAGCTTAATTGACTTGCTTGGGGAAGAAAGCACCCCTTACTTGAATGTGTCAAGTCTTTGGGCCCCAATTACCCGGTCCATCTCCTTCCCTCACCTATACAGGCAGCCTTACACAGATGTGGTTTTGTGTCTAAGATCCAACTTTTAACATAGCAGCTGGGTCGGACCCTCCATTATTCATATTCTGCAGTAATGGGCTCATTACGCATTACCGTGCAACTCCGTGGATCCTGGAATGAAACCAAAGACCACTTCTCCGGCGGTTATTTCCTTCCTTGAGATGCTTACGCTTTTTGGAGACAGTGCCAAGACAGCCAGTGAGGCACTCAGATCCTTTTTTGGAAGGAGACAGGATATAAATTATTAGCAAGTAAATAAATAAATAACCATTGGATTCTGTCAATTTAGGAGGCAAAAAAAATCAGTCAACCCGGAGTTTGCTGTTGATGAGACTGACTGAATTGTGAACGTTTTGCGGAAGGGGAGGAGCAGGGAGGGCATTAGCATCGCGCTGCTGTCTGACAAGGAATTTTGGAAACAACTTAGAAAACAAGGAGGAGAAAGTTAGTCCAAGTTGATTGCCTCATTTCCACTTGTGCAATTAACCAAGGTGCGGGCGGAAAGCACATTGTGGGCACAGAGCGAGTCTCAATGGACCACTTGGACCTCTCTGTCTTTCCCTTATAAAAAATTAAAATCCAGCATCGTTTCGATGTGTTTTTTTTTTTTGCCTCAACACAAATTATTGGTTTTCCACAATTCTAGTTCTGATGTTAAAAACAAAAGGCCATCACGTTCAAAGACACACTCCCTTCCATTTTATGAAGAGGAGGCTCCTTCATTGACAGGATAATTTTGCATCTTTCTGTGGGTTTAAAAAAATTAATAATGACTTTATTCTCCCCCCTTCCCTTAACATTAATGTATTTTAATTACATATACGGAGAATTCATCCTTTGGGTGTATAATTCTGTGAGTTGTGACCAATAAAGACTGTGGTGTCAACACCATCCCAAGATGCGGAGCTCAGTAAGAAACTTCCCTGCATTCCTTGGTTGCCAACTCTCCCCACCGCTAGCCCCTTCCCCTCATAACCTCTGATCTGTTACTTAGCCCTATTGTTTTGCCTTTGCAGCAATGTGTACATGAAATCCTACAGAACTTTGCATTTCACTTGGCGTAATGACTTTAGGATTCACAAATATCCCTTGTATGTATGAGAAGTCAGTTTGCTCCATTTTATTGATGGATAGTGTTCCAGTGTCTGAATGTACTAGTTTATTTATTCATTCCCCAGTTGAGAGACATTTGGATTGTTTCCAAGTTTTGGTGCTTATGAGTAAAACTGCTATAAACATTCTCCTACAGGCTTTTTATGTGAACGTAGGTTTTCATTTTGTTCAGATAAATACTTGGAAATCAGATAACTGCGTTGTGATATCAAGGGGTTTACTACCATTTTGATGCCCCACCAGCAACGTCTGGGGGTTCCACACTCCCCACATCTTTGTGGACACATGGTATCCCTTCCCCCCTTTAATCTTGACCTTCAGACAGGTGCGCAGTGGCAGCCCATTGTGGGTTCGGTTTGCGTTTGCCTAGTGACTAATGATGTTGAGCATCTTTTTTTTTTTCCCCTTGCATTTATTTGTCATCTTTCTATATCTTTTTAGTGAGTTGTCTGTTCAAATCTTCTGCCCATTTTTTTTAAGTTGGGCTGTTGGTTTTCTTTGTATTGAATTTTGGGAGTTTCCTATCTACTCTGAATATAAGACTTTTATCAGATACAGCTTTGGAGATATTTTCTCCAAGTCTGTGTCTTTTTATTCTCTTAACAGTGTCTTTTGAAGAAAAGAGGGTGTAGTTTTGCTGAAATCCACTTTCTCAATTTTTTTTTCTCATGGACCATGCTTTTGGGTGCCAAATCTGTGAAGTCTCTGCCTGACCCAAAGTTATTGAGAGCTTCTCTGTTTTCTTCTAAGAGTTTTATTGTTTCACATTTTATGGTTAGATCTGTGCTCCATTTTGAGTTAATTTTTTAAGTTTATTTATTTATTTTGAGAGAGAGAGTGTGTGCATGAGTGAGGGAGGTTCAGAGACAGAAGGAGAGAGAGAGAGAGAGAGAGAGAGAGAGAGAGAGAGAGAGAGAGAGAGATTCTCAAGCTTGAACTGTGAGATCATGACCTGAGCTATAATCAAGAGTCGGACACTTAACCAACTGAGTCATCCAGGTGCCCCTTGAGTTAATTTCGTGTAGGGGACAAGGGCCACAGATTCTTAACACTCTCTTGCCTGGTCACTGCAGAGAGCCCAGAGCCTGTGGGCGAGCCCACTGCCACGGCTTAAGTTCACCTCTAAGTTCATGTCTCACATCTGTAGTGTCAGTTCCTCCAAAGCAAAGGCATGAACAGAATCATAAATGTCATCGGGGTGTGGCACCAGGAGACTCAGTCGATTGGGTGCCCGGGTTCAGCGCTGGTCATGATCTTGTGGTTTGTGAGTTCGAGTCCCGTGTCAGGCTCTATGCTCACAGCTCCAAGCCTGGAGCTGCTTTGGATTCTCGGTCTCCCTCTTCCTCTGCCCCTACCCTACCTGTGCTCTCTCTCTTTCTCTCAAAAAATAAATAAAAACATTAAAAAAAATTAAAGCTCAGCTCAAAGGCTGCCTCTTCCCTGATGGCTCTGGTCCAAATGGATCTCTCTCTTCTCATCTCTATACCTCTCTAAGCTCCCACTCAGGAATTCATGTGGGTCCTGCTCCACGAGCTTGTTAGAGCTTGAGGAATTCTGTTTCCCTGTCCAGACCACCCTGACTCTGGGTCTTTCTGCATGATGAGTGCTTTACTGTCAAGTCTCAGCTGGAATATCATGTCCTTGGAGAGGTTTTTCTGACCGCCCGCCCTCTGGGCCCTCTCCCACACCTCTCTTTGTTTTATTGACTCTCTGGTAATCGTCACTTTCTGAAAGGACCTTATACATTGTTACATGGGTGTATTTGTTAGCCCCACTGGCTGGGAACTCCCAGAGGGCCTGGACCTCCCTGGATGGGTTCCTGCTATGTCCCCGCTGCTCAGAAAATCTGGGGACATGAGTGGGCTCATGCAAACACTGACTGAATGGGCAGGCAGAGCTTTCATGCCTGTCTGCTGCCCTCCTACTTTTAACTCTTTAAAGGACTGACTCACGTCTTTGGGGAAAAAGGGACCAGACTCATGGAGTTAGTGCTCATCTGTGTGTCCGTCCTCCAGACCTGCCGCTTCCTGGTCTCGGCTCTTTATGTGAGATTTGGTTTCTGCCTCCACATCTCTCCTCCTTCTTCCTCTTCATTTACCCTTTTTCCTCCACCCCTCTTCCTCTTTTCCCTCTGTTGAGAAATAAATCACATGCCAACAAATTCACCCATTTACAGTGTACGGGTCAATGGTTTTAGTGTATTTACAGACTGAGTGGGCTATCTTTACAATGGAAGTTGGGACATTTTTTAAAATGTTTTCATTTATTTTTGAGAGAGAGAGAGAGGGAGAGAGAGAGCGAACACAAGCAGGGAAGCGGCAGCGAAAGAGGGAGACACAGACTGAAGCAGGCTCCAGGCTCTGAGCTGACAGCCCAGAGCCCGACGTGAGGCTAGAAATCGTGAACCGTGAGATCATGACCTGAGCTGACGTTGGATGCCTTACTGAGTGAGCCACTCCAGCGCCCCGAAGTTAGAATATTTTTTACCTGAAAAACAAGCCCCCCGCCTGCCCCATGAGCAGTCACATACCCAGCCCGAGGCAGCCACCGATCTCCTTTCTGTCTCCAGAAATGTGTCAGTTCTGGACGTCTCGTATAAATGCAACCCCACCACACGTGGCCTTTCGGGACTGGCTGCTTTCACTCAGCACCATGGTTTCAGGGTTCAGCCACGTTGTAACGTGGATCGGTGCTCCCATTGTGTGGCTGCGGTACATCTCGTGTCCCCACGGTGGCCATTGGGGTTGTGGCATCCAGTTGTGGCTCTTATGAAGACTCCCGTACAGGGTGTCATGTTGACTTGTACTTTCCTGTCTTTGGGCTCACAGAGAGGAGAGGCTTCCCATCTTGACCTTTGTCTTCTCCTTTCCTTTATCATTTACTCACCAATCTAGAATGATGATGCCAACCATTACAACAGTGATAATGATAACAAGATTGATTATTTCTGAGCTTTTACTGGGTGCCAGACGACTCAAAGGACTTTACAAGTATTGATCAGTTCATCAGAACAACTCGGTGGGGCCAGCAGGGCTGTTGTGCCCATTTTACAGATGAGAAAACTGAGGCAGTTAAGTGAGTCCCAGTGCCAGGAAGTGTCTGACTCTGACTCTGGCTCAGCTCCAGAACCCACCTCTGCCTCAGGTCATGCCCCTCACTCCATCTGGCCTCCAGACCTTGACCTATCCTGTGCCGGCCCCTGTGGATTCTGTCCAGCTTCATGGGACATCTCCCTGCAGTACCAGTGAGCTCTTGGGGGGCAGGGACTGGGTTTCTTTGATTTCTGCCTTCCTGTTACATTTTTCACACTACCTGGCACATAAAGATGTGAAGAATACTCATTTAGTTGAGAGTAATTCCATTAAATGCGTTTCCCAGCACTGGCCATGCCTGTGCTAACTCAGGAGGGACAGGCAGGAGGCATTTCCAGGTGGCAGAAGAGACAGCCCTGGAAGGGTTCTACAATGCTCAGGATGGAAACTGTTGCCTCTTTTTTTTTCCCCTGTGGTTTTCAACAACTCTGAGTTCTGCCGGATTTACTTCCAACAAACCCCAAATATCAGTCACACACAAAAATAAAACATCTGATTTCACATACAAATGAATGCAGGGATGAGTGAGGTAAGCCTCCGTGGGTCCCGCACACGGGGATAAATGCGCTCTAGGCAAGAACACCGGCAGAAGCAGCATTCGGATCCTTTGTCAGTGACATCGGCAAATTCCACTTCCTTCCATCTGCAAGTTCGATCACTGCCCTGAATCTGTCCAGAAGGTAATAATGTCAGATAAGCGCCTACGCTGTGCAGGGCTCTATAGCCCCAGAGTTGACAAAATCCTCTTAATGAAATAGTCATCCTGCGGATCCTCCAAAGCTCACCTTTATCACCTTTATTTCAGAGGCTGGATTCCGCCAACAGGGCTGACAGCTCACCGGGTCCAGCACTTGCTTCGTTCTCTCTGCACAGATTGCTGTACACAGGGGCACCTCCAGCCTCATAACCTACTCGTCCTTCCCGTTTTGATTTAGGAATCACTTCCTCCAGGAAGCCTCCCCTGACTCCTGCATCTTGGAAGCCCCCTGTGCTCGCTGAGCTTCCGTAGCCTCTGTCCTACCATTAACACTGTTTTTTGTTTGGGGTGTTTTTTTCTTTTTGGTCTATCTTCTGCATCAAACCGTGCGCTTCGAGACTCATAGACTGTCTTGCGCACGGCACAGAGCAAGCGTCCAAAAAAGGGAGCATTCAACGAATGACCGAGGGGCGAAACCCCGTGAGGTGAGTAAGATCCAGCCCACGGGATGGGAGGCGAAAGTGGGGCTCAGGACAGGCAGGGAGTCTGGAGCTGGGTCGCACAGGCTGTCTGCAGGGGCTTTAGATCACAGATCAGGAGGCTTTCCTCTGCTATCCCCTGGGGCCCCTGGGCTGACCCCCCAAACCACGGGCCTCTCCCAGGAGGCTCCTTCCAGATGCTGCCAAGAGGGGGGTCTTTCCAAAGCACTTCCGA
The DNA here is from genome assembly GCF_006229205.1 of Suricata suricatta. Classification (NCBI taxonomy): domain Eukaryota; kingdom Metazoa; phylum Chordata; class Mammalia; order Carnivora; family Herpestidae; genus Suricata; species Suricata suricatta. Next base: position 6,924,952 of record NC_043708.1, on the reverse strand, counting down.
TGCCTTTAAGCTTCTGCAGGCAGGGAGAGGGTGTGCCGAATGGAAACACGCATTAAAAGAATTTTGTGGGCTGAGCAGATCACGGGATCAAGGACTGTACAAATACAAACAGGGCATGTATTTAAAAGGTTAGACAAAATATCTCCTTGCTTTTTCCTTCAGTTCTCTTTTTATAGTCCCCTGCAAAACAACAATGGATAAAAGGGTGCAGAGAATGCATGCATATTTTCTTTTTCTTTCTTTCTTTTTTTTTTTTTTTACCTTTCCCTAAGGAGCTTCTGTGCTACCCACACTAATTGTAGGTTTTTCTGAAAATGCAGCATGAATCATTTATAAATAAAGAGACTTTAAAATCCCTAAAAGACTCCCCGAGGTATTCAGTATTTCAGCATAAAATAACTGTTAAATGGAGTTATTCTGAATTAGCTTTTACTGGAAAGTGGTGAAAATAAAGTTTTCTTTTCACTGTGACTGTTGCAGTAATTCTTTTACACAACCACCTGGGGTAACTGACAAACGATTTCCATAATTCAGGTTTTAGTAAAGCCGGCTCCCGAAAGGGCGAGCGCTGGAGGAGAGGGGCTGTTCCAGAAAGACGTGTCACACACGACAAGGGGGCAGCTGGCTCCGCGTCCCTGAACGGAGCCCGAGGTGACTTAACACTTCAACCCCGATGCAGACACCGATGTGCGGGGGTGGGAGGGACCCGTGGCTTTGGAATCCGAGCACCGGAATCAAGCTCCGTGACCTTGGGGGCGGTGCCTCGCCTCTCTGACACTCGGGGATAATAATAGTCCCTATCTGTGAAGTTGTTAGGAGAATTTGAAACAGTATTCATAAGTACCCAGAACAAAACAGAAGGTCAAAAACGGAACTCTGATTAGTTGATAGTAACAATGATGCTGCCACTTCAAGGAGTTATTTTTATATATGATTTACTTTTGAGAAAGACAGAGAGAGTGCGAGCGGGGGAGGCGCAGAGAGAGAGGGGGAGAATTTCAAGCACAGATCCTGACGTGGGGCTCGATCTCACAAAACTGTGAGATCCATGACCTGAGCTGAAATCGAGTCAGACGCTTAACCAACCGAGCCGCCCAGGCGTCCCCTGGGCTGCCCCTCTACACGCGGGGGCCGTGGGTGCAGGTGCTCGCCGGCCATGCCGGGGCAGTGCACCTCCCGTGTCTCCCTGGCCATTCTCATGCCCTCGATCCTCCGGGCTTCCAACCTTCCATTGTGCCATCTGTTGGTTGACTGGCTCATTTAGTCTGCAAGTATTTCCCAAGTGCTTGTTATGAGCCCCGTGCAAGTACCTGGGGTCTGAGGGTGTAGGAGACTCTAGGATCCAGACGAATGGGGAAGGAGGGAAGAGGGTGATTGTGTGTGTGCAAGACAGCAACACAGGAGGTGACAAGGACAATCTTTACTGGCCACAGTGAAGGTGGACAGGAGGCAGTGGCCAGTTCCACCTGGGGTAGGTGGAGGGTGGGTCCTGGAGCCCATCCTTGGGAGGTGCTGGTTTTCCAGGTAAGCGGGAGGTGGAAGCGGGGGCAGCCGTCCTCCAGGGGAAGTGAAGGTAAGTTTTGGTGAAGGAGGGCATGAGCCTCAGGGGGCAGGCCCCGAGGAAGCCAAGACTTGGAGGAGGAAGATGCCATGGCAGCCGGCATGTCCCAGGCACAGCCGGTGGGGCTGGGGAGAGGCCCCCGGAAGAAGGAGAGGATGGAGACGGGGCAGGTCCAGATGGCTTGGCATACAGCCAGAGGTCACTTTTGATTCCGAGCGTAAAATTATGCACAAGAGGTTCCCCTTCTACTTTGTAGTTGATTGACAAATTGTCCTGTCACTCAAAGGCTTTCTCGACTTATCATAAGGAGTAAAAGAAAATTATCTGCTCAGTGCATATGGGAAAGAGAGCGTGTTCATTAACCTCTTGACTGCTGAGCTCGGAAATTTGGAAAGTTTCAAGGAATCCACAAAGAGAGAGCCCAGGGAGCAAGAAGGCGCACACTGCTGTATACATCTCACTCTCTTTATTTACACACACACACGCAGTACACACATCTGGTCTCTACCATCCATTTCCGAATCCCACAGACCCAAACGCACACATCCACACACCCACACTCGCGAGAGTGTACGCGTCTTGCAAAGCGTGGAGTGGCTGCCTAAGTTTGCGTCTGTGACGAATGTGTGCACAGAGAGACAGATGCTTGCGCACCAGTGTTTTACAATGGGACCTGGCTGCCAGCTGCTGGAACTCGGGACCCATCGAAAAGTGTTGCGCTTTTTGGAGAGCTTTTTAAAGTACCCATCTATTTTCCAAAGCCTCTGGAACAGAGCTCGGACTTCCTTAAGAGGAGTGTTGGTCAGGGAGGCAAACTCAAGGCAGTGATGTCCCCCGTGACAGACAGACAGATGTCCTCCTGGATCACCTTCATGAGAGTTGATTTCTTACTCATTTATTAGTCAGGGTTCTCCAGAGAAGCGGAGCCAATGAGATACGTACATTTCTCTCTCCAGAAAGAAATTCATTACCCAGTAGAGGCTCGCGTGGAGCTAACCCTACCATCTGCCATCTCCAGGCTGGACACCCCGAAAAGCCAGCGGTGGGTAGTTTGAAGGCCCGAGGGCCAGGGAACCAGTGGTGGAGACTCCGGTCCAGGTCTGAAGACCTGATTGTGAAGTGCTGAGGTCAGGAGATGAATGTTTCAGGCAGAGAACAAATACAATTTTCTTCCATGTTTTTGTTCTCTTCTTCAGGCTCTCGCTGGTTGGATGCTGCCCGCCCACACAGGGGAGGGCCACTTGTCTTCCTCTGGCCACCAATTCAAATGCTAAGCTCTTCTGGAAAGGCCCCCAGAAATAGCCTTTAGCCGGTTATCTGGACAACCAACCGATGGCCCTGTCAAGCCGAAGGAGGACATTAGCCATCACGACTGTGCCGTTGCATCGCTCGCTCTTGGTGTGTGACCACTCAGCACATGTCAGACACTGGGCTTGGCCCTTCACAAGCATCCTCTCGAAGCTTAATTGTGACTCCATGAAATAGGTCTTGTTCTACTTCACAGACGGGAAACAGGCTCAAAAGGTAACGCTGCAACTTGGCCAAGTTCACAGAAGGAGCATGTAGCTGGGGCCCAATGCAGGCCTCTGCTCTCCTAAAATCTGTCTACCATGCCTCCTCCCCTCCACCCGGTTCAACTCTTTTTTTGCTTTGCTAACTACTTCCTCATGTATAATTGCATTTCACCCTCAAGTAGGTAATGGCCATGTGGCCTTGGTTAGTTCTTTCGTTCAGAGAGTTACTGAGCCAGGCACTGCGTTACATATTGAAGAAACAACCAGTGAACGGGCAGACCACACGCGGGCCGCATTCTAAGAGGAGAGGGCAGAGCACGACCAGGTTCACACAAGATACTGCAGGTGCTAATGTGTGGGCTGAAGGAGAGTGAAGATCAGTAAGAGGGCAGGACGTGTCAGGGGCGTATTTCTCTTAGAGGGGGTGGCCGGAGAGAGGATCGTTGATGAAGAGCTAGTGCAGCAGAAACCCAGCGGAGAAGAGCAGATGAGAAACGGAATGTTCCAGGGGGTCAGGTGATCTGGCCGCGATCACAGGGGCCCAGAGTGGCGGGGGCGGGCTCACACCAAAGGCCTGCCTCTGTAGGGAACTCGGTCTGCTCGGTGCTTCAGGCCAGGCAGAGGCCGTCTTCCCTAAGACAGGCCATGTGCCCTCTGTCCCTGATGACAGACCCCAGGTTTCTGGCTCAGTACCATTCACCTCTGGCCTCAAACGTAAGGACACTCAGGCGACCCGACAGGCTCGAACAATGAGCCCTACCACCACCGCCGCCGGCATTCCCAGGGCCCGGCTTCTGCTCCACTATTTAAAACATGTCTTTCTGCCAGGGACTGCGAAGCCTGAAGTCTTTGAAACACTGAGTGTTCTAGAAAATCCAAATAATTCCCTGTAAATCAAAGTACTTGGCATGCTGGCTGCAAAGCCTGAAGCTGTTTTTTTTTTCTAAGGTAATCTCTAGAAAGTAGTTTGTACTCATGTTTCCACAGTGATTAAATATGCAAAGTAATTTCCATGATTTTCACCGCGTTCTGAACCAAATCAGATTCTGTTCTGCTCCTCTTTGTACAAAGCCACTTATTGGATCAGATTCCAAAACAAATCCCCCGAATTTGGCGGATCATCATTTTAAAAGGGGGCTTGTTAAGGTAATCATTAAATTAAACCACCCCTTTAAGAATATTTAGATCTGGTCCGCCAAGCGGAACGGTCTAATGGTTTTTAAATTAGAAGCTGCGGAATGCTGGTGAATTTTCTTTTGTGGGTCAAGTGGGTATTAACAAATGCGAAGGCTGTTCTCTCTTTTGTCATCACCTTGAAATCTGCAGAGAAAAGCAGAGAGTGGGAAGGACCCAAGAAGAGAGGTGGGGAGGGGACTGGACGTCCGCCTGTGTCGCTGGGGGGCAGAGCCAGGCAGGGTTGGCGGGACACATCGTCGCCCAAGCTGTCTCTTTAGACTTGGTTTTGCGAGAGACCAAAGCGTGCATCTGGTGGGAAGGGGGGGGGGGCACCGTGGTAGTGCCCTTTAGTCACTGGCGGGGCAGATCTTCTAGCCGCAGAGCCGGGCTGATACCCGTGGCCAGGAAGTTCTCCGGGGGGAGGCTGGCAGCGAGTCCCGGAGGAAGCAAGAAGCAGGAGCCCTTTGTCAGCGCATCCGTAAAGTACTTGGGGACCGCGACGGTCAGGCAGTCATCTCCTCCTACCAGACCCTTCAGCTTCTTGGCAGACGCTCGGATCCCAAGCCAAGGTGGCCCAGGCATGGGTCCCAGCAGAACTGAGCTCGGTTTGCCTGTGACTAATTGGAGTGCTCTTCGAGTGGAGTTTTAGGGTCACCTAGAGAGGCTTTTGCACGTCACACCCATGCGCACTTGCAACAGACCCGGATTGAATTCATGGGGGGGGGTGGCGCCCAGCACTGGCTTTTTTTTTTTTTTTTAACTTTCCAGGTAATTATAATGTGCAGCCAGGGTTGAAAAGTATTAGATTTAGAAATAAAGCCTTTCTCACAGAGAATTTTAAAAAGGATGGGGCCTTTGGTTAAACTGGAGGGTTGGCAAACCACGCGAGGGGCCGAATACGCTGTGTGCCCGCCACGTTTTGTACGCTCGTGAGCTGAGAATAGTTTCTACATTTTTAAATGGTTGGAAAGAGATTCAAAAGAAAAATAATATTTCATGATACGGGGAAGTTATATGAAATTCAAATTTCAGCGTCCATAAATAAAGTTTTATTGGCACACTGCCGTGTTCATTTATCCACACATTGTCTGTGGCTGTTTTTGCGCTAAATGGCAGAGGTGGGTAGTTGCAACACGGACCGTATGGCCTCTGGTCATATTTGCTAGCTGGTCCTTACAGAGAAAGCTTGCCAACCCTTCACTTGAATTGTAGGACGGAAGAGCCATTGCAAAGAAGTTTCTCTTCACGGTAAGATGCAGAATGGTTAACTCCTTAAAATTAATGAGCTGAAAGGAGCAAAGATTTTTTTTAAAGAAAAGGTGAAATTCAGCTTTACCATGGGTGTAGGGAGAAGAATACTTTCATGCACAGCCTCGGAGAGTGCTGGTACCTTCTTTCCGGAAGACCTTTTGTTGGTACATATGAAGGACCTTAACAAGGCTGACATGCTTTATCCAGTCCATTCTATTTCTAGAAACAGATCCAATAGAAACTCTCACTTACATGTGCAGTTTTATCCACCAGGATTTTATTGAAAAGTTATAATACAAAACACACAACAATCCCCCTCTGCAAATCTAAGGGTAAAACAGTAGGTGGTGTTTTCATAAATTGTGTTACCTCCATGTTGCAGCTATAAAAATGATGTGTTTAAAGAATAGGCAATGACGCAGGAAAATGTCTATGGTCTGGAGAGTGAAAAATAAACCATCAGGCAAAACTTGTTATGAGCAGAAAAATTTCAATTCATCACAAATCAATATGTATATAGAGAGAATATTGGAAAGATTGATCCAAAATGATAATAATGTCTAATTTTGGATGATTGCATTATGGGTCATTTAAATTTTTTTCTTTCCTTCTGTTTTTCTCTATTTTAAAAAATTTTCTACATTGAACATGAGTTCTTATGGTAGCTCTATCTATCTATCTATCTATCTATCTATCTATCTATTTTTCTAAACTTTTATTTATTTTAAGAGAGAGAGAAAGCAAGAGCAGAGGGGGGGCAGAGAGAGAGAGGGAGAGAGGGAGAGAGAGAACCCCAAGCAGGCTCTGTGCTCAGAGTGAGTCCAATGCAGAGCTCAATCCCACGAACTGTAGATTGTTCCCAGAGCTGAAGTCAAGAGTCAGATGATCAACTGACTGAGACACCCGGGCACCCCATTATGGTAGCATTATTTAGAGGGAGCCCCCAGGGACAGCGCAGTATAGGACTGCCTTAGCCTGGGCAGTGTGAAAGCTGAACTAATGTTCCAGAAGCCCCTCCTCACCCCTACCTTCTGAATGAACTTAAAGATGCCACACAAAAGCTCCAACACTCTTTTACCCTGGCGATGAAGCTTATTGTGAAAAGCCAAGACTTCCCAGCCATAGAGCCTGCGTCAGATTCTCCTTTCCATCACTTATGGGCTCAGTAATTTGAACCATGCCCAGGGCCATTTTGACCCTCTGAAAGGCAGGGATGGTAAGCCTTCCTTAAGAAGGTTTTTTGGGGCGCCTGGGTGGCTCAGTCAGTTAAGCTTCTGACTTTGGCTCAAGTCATGATCTCACTGTTTGTGGGTTCGAGCCCTATGTTGGGCTCTGTGCTGACAGCTCAGAGCCTGGACCCTGCTTCGGATGCTGTGTCTCCCTCTCTCTCTCTGCCCCTCCCCCACTCTCATTCTGACTCTCTCAAAAATAAATAAACATTGAAAGAATTTTTTTAAATGAGAGATTTTTTTTTTTGATGGTTGACCAAGAAAGTGTCCGTAAAGTACCAGACGCGATCCCCGGGGCAGGTGAGGATCCCAAAACCTTGGTTCCCTTCCTCCTCCTGTCACCAGTGTCTTAAAGTCCCTTCTACTTGAAATTTTATCAACAGCTTGGGGGTTTCTAACCAGGTCCGTTTGGGGGAGGGTATGAGCGTGTGACCGCCCTCCCGTGTGCTCAGAGGACACCCCGCCGAAAGCCAGCCCCTCCCGCACCTGCACAGATTCTGCTCAGGGTCTGCGCCCATGCCCCGAATGGCCAGTGGATCTCATTCCTGATGCTGCCCCCCAGGGCCCAGAGGGCTCCGTCTTTCCATGGGGTCTTAGAGCCTCGAGTAGCAGGTGCAGACTGTGCCTCGTCTTCACATCGGTCACAGTCAACATCCCAGGGGCGACAAGCAGAGCTGAGGGCATCCCTTACAGCACACCCCACTCTGGGCACAGATGGTGGCGGGGTGGGGGGGGGACCTGACAGCTACATGAGACCCAGGAACCTATTTGTGATGAAGTATACAATGTGAGCACCTTGTAAGAAGTCTTGCTGTTGAGATGCAGAATAAGGGCCCGCTCCCCACCCGGCCCACAGACGTGCACATCCTAATCCCCTGAATCCTGTGGATAGTTAGTTACCTTATGTTGCAAAGGGGGAATTAAAGTTGCTGGTCAGCTGGCCGTAAAGTAGGGAGATTTTTCCGAACTGTCTGGTGGGCTCAGTGAGATCATAAGGGTCCTTCACTGTGCACAGGGAGGCAGCAAGTCGTCAGAGGGGATCTGACAACGGAGGAGCAGTCTGATGGGTGCACCCAATGGCCCAGCCGTGAGGGTGGAGGAGGGGGCCATACATGGGGGGAGGCGAGTGCCTTCTAGAAGCTGCCCAAGGGCAAGAAAACAGATTCTTCTCTAGAGCCTCCAGAAGGAGAACAAGCCTGCGACCACCTTGATGGCCATCTACACCACCAGGTCACAATTACTAACTGCAGAGCATCTAAGAATTTAAGATGACAGATGTGTGTAGTTTTAAGCCACTAAGTTTTAGGTAATTTGTTACAGCAGCTCTTACAAGTAGCATACTTGCCAGGGCAACTATCTGACTTAAATAATCTCACCGAATTGTCACAACCCTGCCAAAGAGATAGTATTATCCCCATTTTACAGAAATAGAAACAGGTTCCAAGAGGGGAAGCCTTATGTCCAAAGGCACACAGCTAGTAAGTGGCAGACCTAAGGTCTGTATCTGTAGCTCTCTTCTTCTAGGACCCATGTTCTGCCATCTGCACAAACTAGACCTTAGTGCACACATTTCTGAGTCAATACCTGTGAGGTGTGCAGTCCAGACTTTTAGGCTAAGTCTGGGGCTCAAATGGCTACTCAAGCTCTGACTGGTGCTTGGACTCTCGAATGAGGTCTCATGGCAGATGGATGTCCGTCCTCTGCTTGAATGCCTCCTATGATGGGGAGCTCATTATCACCCACAGAGCTCATCCAGCTCTTGGACAGCTCTGCCTACAGAAGAATCTTTCTGATTCAGCACATTGAGCATGATCTAATGACTCAAAACCTCTACTTTTTTTTCTCTTCTGGAGACCCTCACGATATTTACCCACATTTGGTGAGTCAGGCTGGGCTAAAGGCCCAAAGTCTCTAAAGATGGCAGCCAGCTCCCTGATGGCTGACCTGAGATAGAGGTAGACCCTTCCCAGAGGCTGTCAGTGCACAGAATTAGCTTGCAGACCAGTTTCAACTACAGCCCTCCTCCTAAACTGGAGAAGGGGCTTGTTTGGGGACTTCTTGGGAAGTTTGAGGACTCTTATCTCTGATTCTGTATTTTCTTGTTGATACTCCAAATTAACATGGAACTGAGTCTTCATTAATTCAAAACCCAGTCTTTATGGATTATGGATTTGGGGTCACTTGGAAAGGGATTGCACTGGACTTTGCCCTTTTGTTCTTCTGTAGTGTAAATGTGTGTGCAGGTGAAGTGAGCAGATCACCTGGGACAGTGACGGCACTTGTGAGTGGTACATGGATGATTAACTCTTGGATGCAGAATCCTTCTGGGAATCTACTCATTGACACTTTGTTTTTAAATTTTATTTTATTATTTTTTAATGGTTGTTTACTTTTGAGAGGGGGAGAGAGAGAGAGATATGAGAGAGACAGAGTATGAGCAGAGGAGGGGCAGAGAGTGGGGGAGACAAAAAATGTGAAGCAAGGTCCAGGCTCTGAGCTGTCAGCACAGAGCCCAATGCAGGGCTCGAACCCATGAACTATGAGATCATGACCTGAGCCGAAATCAGATGCTTAACTAACCGAGCCACCCAGACACCAGGATTTTTAAATTTTATTTTAGAAAGAAAGAGATAGAGGAATGGAGGGGAGAGTGATGGGGGTGGGGGAGGAAAGGGAGAGAGGGAGAGAGAGAGAGAGGGAGGGAGAGAGAGAGAGGGAGGGAGTGTATATATCTTAAGCAGGCTCCACACTCAGCACAGAGCCAACCCTTAATCCCACAACCGTGGGATCATGACCTGAGCCAAAATCAAATATCAGACACTCAACTGACTGAGCCACCCTGGTGATTCCACCTCACTGACACTTTAGTAATCATATAAAAGTACTCTAATGACAGTTATAGTTGTTATTATTTCTGGACATTTCCTAAACGACAGAAATTATGCTACATAAGAGTTTAACATGCATCTCTCTTTTTCTTCTTAAAAATAGGGCAAATGAAGAATCAGAGAGGCAAGGAAACTTGCTCAAGGTCACACAGCCCTGTAGTGGGACCTCCTGGGTCTTATCAGAAGCTCCATCAGGATGTGTAGACAGGTGGGGATCTGGAGTCAGGGAGACCTGAGCACATGTCCCCCATCACCATCCCTGCTCGCTGTCACCTTGGACACCCCCTTCACCCCTCTCAGCCTCCGTTTGCATCCATCAAACAGGAATAATTTGTGTTCTTTCAGAGGATCATGGTGATCAATAAATTATTGTTCTTCCATAACATGCCTTATAACTTGCATTTTTCACCTTTTTGGTTGGTTTTGTCTGTTTTTTCCCCTCTAGAATATGAAGTCCAAAACACAGACTATGCCTTTCTGTTAATCGCTGACCTGGCAGAATCCAGCCCAAATTCTGCATATAGTTGACCCTTGGTTGGGATTTGCTAAGTGACTGACTAACTGATACCATGATTGCAAACAGAATCTGGCACATGCTGAGCACTCTTTCTTCCCTCTTCCTGACCTGGGTCCAAGAGGCTGCTGGGACAGTAGGATGCAAAATGGGATAAAGGGGACATGATGAGCCAACATTATGTGGCCCGGTTTCCTCAAGAGGCATCAGTTTTAAAAATCAATACCTAGAGGGAAGAAGAGAGACTTAGGTAATTTCCACTAGGTACTGGGTTTTGTGTTCCTGCCTGTAAATCCCTCAGATATGGCATGGGTTCTCCATGTGACACTTCCAAACTAACTTTGGTATCTCATCCAATTGGATGAAGTTTATTGATAGGACTAGATAATTCCTACAGTAATAGTTACATAGCAATAGCGCTAAGAGCTGCTGTTTATTGAGTGCTTGGTGTAGTAGGGGTCATAATATACATTTTGTAGGATACATTTAATCATTAGAAGTTGTTCAGAGAAAAGTACCATTGTACTTACTCTTCTGTGAGAAAACTGAGGCTCACCTTCCCCCAATCACAGGACTCATAATTTGGAGGGGGCTCCAATCTGCATCCGGGGTTCCCTACTTTTCTTCCATAGCACTGCTCCATGCTTCTTACGTGCAAGGCAGATTTCTGACCATCCAGGTCTGCAAACCACTCTCATGAACCCAAGGTAAACAAAGGTCTTTCCAGGGCCGTAAAAGCAATCATAAAGATCGCACTTTTCTGCATTGCTGACATGTTTGGCCTTCTCTTAGGGCCTTCTGTTTGAATTTTGTGCAGTGGGTTGAATAGTGCACCCCCTCTTCTCCCAACAGGTATGTTTAAGGGCTAACCTCCCGTTCTTCAGAATGGGACCTATTTGGAATTATGGTCTTTTCAGGAGTGATGAGTTACTTTAAGATGAAGTCATACTGGATAAGATCGGGCCCAATCCAGTGAGTGGTGACCATATAAGAAGAGGAGAGGCTCAGGAAAGAAGGCCACGTGATGGTGAACACAAGAGATCAGAGTTGTATGGCTACAGCCAAGCACCCAGGACTGTCCAGAGCCACCAACGCCAGGACAGGGCAAAGGAGGTTTACTCCCTAATGTCTTCAGAGGGAAGGTGGTCTTGTCGGCACCTGACTTCCAGACCTGCCGGAGAATAAGTTTCTATTGTTCGAAACCACCTAAGTGTTGGTAATTTGTTATGGCAGCCTCAGCAGAACACACCCCCATTCTGGAAATCTTGCCTTTCTGGGGTCCCAGCCCAGATGAGTGAGAGCAGAGGCGGCATGGGGAGGGGCTTAAATGCTGCTGGATGCGGGCACCTCCCAGCCTCAAGGAAGAGGGTCTGCAGCTGGCTGAGGACGCAGGCACGGGAACCAGAAGCCCACCTGCCTGGAGTCCCCGAAAACTAGAGAGCTCCCAGAGCGCATGCCGCCGAGCAACAACAATAACTCACTGCCGCGTGCTTTCAAGTTTACACACTGCTTCTCAGATCCTAAGACTCGTCTAATCCCATGGATATTAGTATTCCTTTTATTCCTCAAGAAACGAAGATTAAAACGCTTAGGAGATTTACCCACGCAGGTAAATTAGAGGAGAGAGCATATCAACCCTGAATGGCGGTGTCCCAGCACAGTACGCATCGAGAGCCGCCTGCGTCCCAGGGAACCAAGGCAAGGAAGAAGGGTCCCTTCCCTCCAGTGGACTACAAGGCATGGGTTCAGAAGGGTAGAAAACCAGACCAGCTCCATGCGGGGGTCAGTGACAGGTGGAGGGAAGGTACTTGTGCATGGGGCACCTGCCCCAGTCTGCGGTTCAAGCAGGGGGAGGTGGGTCTTGAACTTGGCTTTGCGGGAAGGTTAGCAGGTAGAAAGGCAGAGAAGGAGGCATGGATGGTCTAGGCCGGGGCTGCTCAAACTTTCTAGTCCTAAGAACCCTTTATACACATATAAATTATTCTAGACCCCAAGGACCTTTTGTTATGCGGGTTATTGGGTTAGATGCCAATATTTACAATATTAGAACTCAGAAGAGAAACTATAAAAACATTTCCTAATTTTGTTGAAAGGAACAATAATAAACCAATTACACAAGTCATATTTATATATACATATACACATATGGAAAATTATTCCAAATTCCATATATTCCACATATTTATAAGAAATTATTCCCCAAAAAGAAAAATGCAGGCCACAGTAAAGTCGCATGTCTTACATTTCTGCAAGTGTCCTGGACACCCGGCTTCTTAGAAGACAGCTAGGTCTTTTCTTCTGGCTGGACATTCAGTCTGTTGCAATATGTCGCGTTGGCTGATGTCTGTGGGAGAAAACCTGGCCTCACACTCATAAGAAGCAGGAAGAGGGAGGAGGACATCAGGGGCCACTGAGGGGCTCTCGTGGGTCCCAGAAGATCCTCACCCCACTGCTGAGAAGCTGAAGTCCTGGAAAGACAGACTGTCCCAGGCTGAGGGAAGCCCCAGCCCAGAATGTTTGGGGAATGAATTACACACAGCTCAGCAAGACCCAAGCATACGGGGAAAGACCTCGAATGGCAGGAAGGGCGCCTGGAGTGATGGTGGTGGGGAGGATCCAGATCCCGGTGTCCAGGGTGAAGCCAGCAGGTGTGACGGAAAGCCACTGAGGACTTTAGTCAGGCAGGGCTGGGGACAGCTGGCACTGGAAAAGAGCACTTATGCTGCTGAGCAGAAGGGCTGGAGGCAGGCTGAAAGGGGCAAGACCAGAAGCTGCTGCAGTGGTCTGGGCAATGGATGCTTCTGGAAGATTCTGGAATGATCTATCTATCATTGGCTTACATCACAGTATAAAGCCACAGTTCGTACTGATGGCCCTGAGCCAACGAGACAAGGTTAATCACACTGAATAGGCTGTTTTAAGAACAGAGGAAATGTTTCCATTAAAATAATTAAAATCTTAAAACGTTTTGGGGCTCAAAGGTATATGTTTCAGTTACCTGGAAAATCTACTTGCTGAAACAGTTCATTTTCTCATGATCTCAGAGAAGTAAAATTTTACCGTATTTTCTCTATACAGCGGGACTTTGAGGGAGAGAGGACCACGTTGACAAACAGATGGGTTCCCAATTGTCCAGAGCCTCTCACACTCAGTAGCTCTGTGACCTTGGGTGCAGGACATGGGCACACCTGTGCCTCAGTTTCTCCATCTCGAATAAGAGAACAATTTTTACCGCCGGACCCCTGGAAAGTGATGCTTCTACCAGGGATCTGATTGATGCATTTAGAGCCAAGTTCACTGCCCAGCTGCAAAATCTCCTGTTCTGTATGTCTGGCCTTGTACTTTAGAACATCCTTTTCTATGATTGCTTTAAGTCTCACATGGCACACCGTCAGGGATTTCAAGTTTTGGAAACCTTTGTAGCAAAAGGTAGCGAACATGGACTTATGTGCATTTGGGATCCCTTCCCCTCTCATGGCTTTTCTGCTCAAGAGGGGAGCCAGCGCCAGCCCCTGGCATGCTGGTCCCTTTCCGTGGTTTCCAGCTACAGCCACTGCTGGTGTCCCAGACCACCACGTCTTGGAAGAGTCTCAGGGGCTCCAGGGGGTGTGGAGGGGGGGCTCTGTGGAGCTCTGGGGGGCAGGGCTCCAGAGTCCAGCACCCCCAACACACTTTAGCCACAGCAGTTGGCCTGATGTGCTCCTCCAGGGGGATTCCACAGAGGAGTTTGACTAACAAGATGGGTCCTACAACACACACACACACACACACACACACACAACATACTTGCATATACATACACACATGTGGATGTGCGCACACACACACACATACCTGCATACACACTACATACCTGCATACACACACACACGTGTACATGTACGCACACACACACCTGCATGCACACCTGCACATGTGCACACACATACCTGCACACACACGCACACGTGTACATGTACGCACACACACACACCTGCATGCACACCTGCACATGTGCACACACATACTTGCATACCCACATGCACACCGCACATGTGCACACACATACTTGCATACACACACGCTCTTGTGCACATGTGCCCACGCGCAGACTTTTGCAAGGCTTAATTTCAGGACCAGGGAGATTTGCAGGAAGGACCGGATCAATCCCACCGGGGTCTCTCGAGGCTACCTGCCTCGAGAGAGGGGGCGTGGCTTCCCATCACGGGACTCGAAAGCCCTCTAGCCTCCTCTTTGTCCCATGTTCTGCTCCCGGATCTCCCTTCGCTGGGGAAACACTCCCAGATTCAGGGGCCCCTCTGAACCCCACTCCAGAACCTGGGTGCTTCCTGGATCAGCCCCTGTTCGTGGGAGAAGCAGCTGGAGATGAAAGAGTGGGACCCGGGTTCACACCTCAGATCTGCCACTGTTGGCTATGGGACTCTTCCGGGCCCTCCTGTTCTCCAGGCTTCTAGTTCCTTCTCAGTAGAACAGCGCACAGATGTTGAGATGGTAAATGAAGTCTGGCAGGCGGGGGCACCTGGCATAGAATAGATGGTGCATAAAAGTCAGTGCTGGGCACCCGGGAGGCTCAGTCACTTGAGCATCCAACTTTGGCTCAGGTCATGATCTCATGGCTTGTGAGTTCAAGCCCTGCACCGGGCTCACTGCTGTCAGCACCAAGCCCAGCTCAGATCCTCCGTCCACCCCCCACCCCTCCCTCATTGCACTCTTTATCTCAAAAATAAACAAACCTCAAAAAAGTATATATAGAATAAAATATATTAACATGTACTATATATTTATATGTAATATATTCTCTACAAATATATGGCATATATAATATTAATATACAAATATAGTATGTGTTGAATATATTTTATTCTATATATAATTTTAAAAGATTTATTTATTTTATATTAATATTATGTTTTATATTAATGTTCTATATTCTACATATTTATAGGTAGAATAAAATAAAGTGTGTGTGTGTGTGTGTGTGTGTTGGGGTCAGGGCCAGCAGAGTATGTCTTCTCTCCTTTCAGGACAGGGGACTCCCTCCAGGGGCCCCATCGGGAGGGCGGAAAGTTTCAGACCCACGTCTTGGCTCAGCCCTGCCATCCCTCCCCTCCTGCCCCTCCGCACGGGAGTCTCACCAGTTATTAAAATGAAAAATCCTCCTGCCCTCACCCTCAGCAGCTGTTTCATTAAGTTCTGCGTCTCTTCCGTCTAAATGTTAGCTCTGGCCCCGGCAGTAACTTTCATAATTCCTCCGGTGCCTACGTCTCTATTGACATTCTGATGGATGACGGCAGCTCGCTGCGGGGAGGGGGGGCGCCCTTCCAGGGCCATTCTGACCTATCGGGGGGAAAAGCAGGGATTAAATTACCAATTATAAATGGATATTTACCTGATAGATTAGGATGACGAGTTTGGAGAGGTCTTGCTCTATTAGGTAAATGATCTATGCTCCACGAAGGTTTATAAATATGTATTTTACTAAAAGACTCAAGTCCTGGCGATAATTAACATGCATTTCATAGTATCCCATTAAAAACTAAGCCCTCCTCTCGAGTTTTCTGAAGAAAATGAGCCCAAAATAATGCCGCCGCAAATCGGTGGTGGGTCTTCTGTTACTCAGAAGGCTGGGGCACCGCGGTCCGGTCACCCACCCCGACCTGTCCGGTCCCAGCCTGCGCCTCCTCCTGGGTCCCTTGTTGTCTCGCTGCAGCGTCTTCCCAGGGACACGGGGAGAACCACACCCGGCCTCTGGCTCCTCTTTCCTGACGCAGAACTGGTCCCGAGCCTCCCCGCCCCCCGCTGCTGGCAGTAAACGCCTGCAAATGGGGCGCCCGGGTGACTCCATCCGCTGAGTGTCTGACTCACAGTTTCAGCTCAGGTCACCATCCCAGAGTCGTGGGATGGAGTCCCGTGTCTGACCGTGCTCGGACAGCATGGTGCCTGCTTCAGATTCCTCTCTCTCCCCCTCTGCCCCCTCCTCTGTTCCTGCTTTCTCTCAAAAAAAAAAAAAAAATTAAAAATCTGCATATATTACTGCTCTACTCAGAAACACTCCACATGAATCACTACATGGCACAACACCTGAAGCTATTATAATGTTATGTGTCAATTATATCTCGGTAAGAAAACAACAACAAAAACAAAGTCCTCCACAGCCCCGTGTGGCTTCAGTGACATTTCCCAATGTTGAGCTCTTTGGAATGCCAGTTCTGTGAGGTAACTCTCTTAAAATTGAAACAAGATGTTATGATGAAAATATTTAGGAAATAGTGTATCTTTTGTATTCCCTCTCTGAAGTGCCAATGCGTATGAAAATATTAAAGGCTCTGAGAAGTCCTGCAGTGTTTACCACAGGGTTCTATAAACGTAGCTTTGTAATACCTCTTGGCATTTTGGGAAACTGTTGTTTCATGGAGTGTATTTTGGTAAATCCTGGCTTGTGTGTGGGAGAAAGTCCAAATCCGTTAGCCTGGCTAGTGAGGCCTTTGCCACTGACTTCCAGACTGCTTTCCCAAGTCCATTTCTGGCTGTGCCTTCTTTGTCACTTCCCATTACAGACCACTCTTCATTCTCAGTACGTTCAACTTCTATTCTTTTCACAGGAAGTCCTCCCTCACTTCCCCTTCTTCATCTTCTAGATTCTTATTTAAGCTTCAAAAACCAACTCAAATATCAATTCCACGGGACTGCCCATTCTGCACTCCTTTATCTTTGTCACATTAGTATTTTTTAATGAACTATCATGCTGTTTTTTTATTTTTATTTTTATTTATTTATTTATTTGAGAGAGACAGAGTGTGAGTTGGGGAGGGGCAGAGAGAGAGGGAGACACAGAATCTGAAGCAGGCTTCAGGCTCTGAGCTGTCAGCACAGAGTCTGATGCGGGGCTCGAACCCATGAACTGCGAGATCATGACCTGAGCCAAAGCTGGCCGCCCAACAGACTGAGCCACTCAGGCTCCCCTCATGTTTTTTCTTTTTTTAATTAATTGTGTATTTACTATTTTGAGAGAGGGAGAGAGACAATGTGGCAGAGTGAGGGGCAGCGAGACGGAGAGAGAGAATCCCAAGCAGGCTCTGCACTATCAGCCCAGAGGCCGACGTGAGATCAGCACAGATCTTGAGCTCATGACCTGTGAGATCACGACCTGAGCTGAAATCCAGAGTTGGACGCTTAACTGACTGAGGCCCCCCAGACGCCCCCATGCTATTTTTATTTTATATCTCCCTATATTAAAATTACTTGTTGATTTCTTGTTGGCCCAGAAAGACTGGGGGAGAGAAGCTCTATCTTCATTCTGTCTCTATGTCTGCAGGCTAGACAGCGCCCAGCACATGGTTCACACACACGGAGTATTTGCCGAAGGAGCAAGAAGGAGAAACTCCCCAAAGTAACTCCTTATTCTTCCTTTGTGTGTGTGTGTGTGTGTGTGTGTGTGTGTGTGTGTGTGTGTGTTTGGAGGTTTCTCTGCATGACCACGTGGATTATTTAAGCCACAGAAGCTGAGAGAAAACAGGGCTGCCGGGTTGGTCCAGCCCCATCACCGCAAGGGCACAGTGAAGAAGGCAGGAGGCAGCTCTCTCCAGCCCCCTCCTGCCCTGACCCTTGGTGAATAAAGCGAGTTGACTCGTGGCTCCAGAAGCAACAATTGGATACACTTGTTTGAAAGAGATCCGATGTTATTTTAACAGCGATATTAACATGACTCTGCCGTTGTAGACCCTCGGATCACTTATGCTTGAGAAAGTGCTTTTCGCCTTGGTTCAGTGGCGGGGAGGTTGGAGTGAATGCATTTCCAACAGTACCTGGGTCCCCATGAATATCAGATGCTTTATCTCTGGAGACCTTCTGGGCAAGCCACGCTTTCAATAAATAAAATGAGTGCTCTCGTCATACAGGATGCCCACGAGCCAAGCTTTCCAGGGTTATAATGCGGATGGGAAGCGCGATTATGGATAGAAGGTAACACAGCAGAGGCAGGAGACCACAGCTCTGCCTCACGGTAACACCGCTTCTTAATGGGAACCTGGACGGGGTGACGACTTGACTCTACAAACCCATCACTTTTATTGTCCAAACACCATTTGTACGTTTATGGAGAAGCCTCTTTAACCAGGGGGAATACTAATGGTAATGTTTTGAACGTCTGCCTGGCAGGCATCGTGCACAATTCCGTCTATCTTTCTTTCTTTTGTGCGAGCAAGTGTGTACGAGAGTGTGCATGTGCCGTGTGCATGTGTAAAGGAGTGTGTGTGTCCACGGCCAAGAATCATTGTTCCCCAACTGATGGAAGGGATTGATCGCCGCGTGGAGACGTTGATGTCACAGACCTCTTTCTGTTCCGAGCTAGGAGCAGGAGCACATTCAGTCTGTCCCCTTTCGTTCAAACACCTATTTTCTTGGCTTTGTCTAGTGCCTGGAAGAGTTCCCAGAGGGCCCGACGTGCCCCTGTGCAAACGTCCTTGGGGGATGGGCGGTTTCCCCTGAGAGGCCACCCTAGCAGCTGCCCTGGCCCTTCTAGAACTCAGTGTCCAGCCCACCCTTGGTTTTGTTGCACCCTAGTGTTGCCATGGGCCAGGGGTCAGCCAGCAGGGCCTGGTGGGCTGTTCACATTCTTCTGTAGTCGGCATTTAACTGACACACAGCCACACCCATCGCTTCACTCCTGTCCCAGCGGATTCCCTTGCCCGATGGCAGAGTCTCGTAGCTGTGACCAGGACAGTGTCACCTGTAAGCAGAGGATGCGTGCTCCCTGGTCCAGTACAGACAACACTGAGGATCCCTGGTCTAGATCGTGAGCCCCAGCTGGGAAGGGTCTGAGAGGGCATTGCTGGCTGGGCTGGGCTGGGCCTGCTTGGGCTTCTGCTGCTGCGCCTGTGACGGGGGACGGGGTGCCTGTGTCCACGGCCGGGGCGTCTTTCAGCCCTCTGTCCTCCGCATCTCCCAAGCATCTGGGAGGCTCAGAAAATTCCTTCCAGCTTCTTTCCATTTTACCCAACCACGTTTTTCCAGACTCAGCTCAACGCCGAGAAACGCAACCTTTCAGGGGACCTGGGTAGCTCAGTCAGATAAGTGTCCGACTCCGGCTCAGGTCATGGTCTCATGGTTCACAGGTTCGAGCCCCACCTCGGGCTCTGTGCTGACAGCTCGGAACCTGGAGCCTGCTTCCGATTCTGTGTCTCCCTCTCTCTCTCTGCTCCTCGCTCTCATGGTCTGTCTCTCAAAAATAAATAAACATTAAAAAATTTTTAAAAAAGATGAAATGGAACTTTCCCCCCAGGGGAGTCTGCTTTCAGAAGAGCCCAGGCGGGTTGGCCCAGGGTCCCCGCCCAGATGGGTGCTGGCTGGTGAGGCCCTGGCGTCTCCTCTCCTTGGGGTGCCTGCTGGTGAGGTGAGAAGGGGGCAGCAGCAGAGCCTCAAGACCGAGATTTCAGGGTTCACTCGGTTCCCCAGCGGGATTCCCTGAGCTCCGGCTGCATCTGGTCACTCCCTTAGCCGCTGGGCACACAAAGTGTTCTAAACAATGTTTACCCTCTGTTCCCAAATCCGTGGAGCAGACCGACAAGAAGGGGGTAAGGAGAAGCTCTAAAATAATAGTGTGGAAGGTGCTTGTGAGGCCGTCAAGTGAGGCCCGGGAAGGCTTCCTGGAGGAGGCACCTGAGATCCAAAGAAGGGGTGGTGGGAGTGAGGAAACCGAGACCGTCGGGGGCGTTTGGGGCCCGTGGTTGCTGGCAGGCTGGGGCGCCTTCCACCTCCGACCACCTGCCCACGGCTTCCTCCTCCTGGGCTCACGAGGGCCCTTCCTGCCTGGAGCGGAACGTCTCCAGCCTCCACATGCCTGCAGCACGCACACAAACTTGCGTAGCTGGGAGCTTGTTAAAACCCAAATGCAGGTCTGCAGGGACCGGAGAGACTGCGTTTCTCACAAGCACTAGCTGATGTGGACCCTGCTGTTCCACACTTAGAGCGGAAAGATCTTAGAGGGTTTTATTAATCCAACAAGCGTGTATCGGGCGTCTCCTCTGTGCCGGGCACCGCACCAGCTCTGACAGCGCAGGCGTGGCTGAGGGGGTCGGAGAGGCCCACACCCGGCAGTGACCGCAGCCGGCCTGCAGAAGACCGACCCCTGCACTGGTCCCCATCACGCTGTGATGAGCGACGCCAGGGGAATTCAGGACTCCAGGTCCGGTCGCCTGGCTGGCTGGGGGGGGAGGGGGGTGGGGGCTGGAGTTAGGAAAGTCTTCCCTGGAGGCAGAGAGACCCAGGGTCAAAGTCATCCTCTCCATCCTGGGAGCTCAGAGAATTTGCTTTCTGGGCGCACATGATCTCTATCCATAAATAGTAGGGAGGTCAAGGTGAGTTGAGTCCTCACACTGAAAGCCAACTCTCAGGGCATGAGACTTAGCCTCAAGGCACCTCCTCCAGGAAGCCTGAGATGATTGACTCTGTCTAACACTGTTTAAACGAATTGTCTCATGAGAGCACTCATAAAGACCCATGTTTCCTTAAGGTTTTTTTCAAGTATAAAGCCATTAGATTGTAAGTGTCCCTGAAGACAGGGTCTGGCTTTCACTGCCCCTTGGGTACATGCCTGGATGAGTGCACACACACTGCCTGAGCTTTGAGAGCAGGGAAATGAGGACTGTGCCTTCAGCTGGGGTTGGTCACTTGACCCTGTAGAGGACAAACGAGCCCAGAAATACAAGGCAGTTGAGAAGCATTTTTTTTTTAAAGCTTATTTAATTTGAGAGAAAGAGTGAGCACATGAGCGGGAAAGGGGCAGAGACGGTCGGGGGTGGGGGGTGGTTGAGAGTCCTAAGCAGGCTCTGTGCTGTCAGACGTGGGGCTTGGTCCTATGAACCAGGAGATCGTGCCCTGAGCCCAAGTCAAGGGTCAGACACTTCACGGACTGAGCCCCCCGGACGCGTGGGGAAGCACAAAGCTGTATTGGCCCCTGTGTTGTCAGGTGGAGTGGCTTCATCACCTTCCCTCTGCCTTTCCGTCCTAAAACTCAGGTTTGACCAGCGCCAGAGCCGCGTCCCCATGTGTGATGTGAGGGAACCCGTGACTTTGCTTAGTGAGCACCTACTACGTGCCAACTCTTTCCTGCACAAGCGTTCTACTAAGTGGTAGTGTGCCTTTTTACAGACAGACTGAAACATTCACATAGCAAAAAGTCTGGCTGTTCTAAGAAAGATTTGGTGGGAAGGGGATTCACGTGGAGCGGGGCTAGAAGGGGCTGCTTTGGGTGAGGAAAATAATGAGGTTTTGGGGTGATGGTGGGGTTTGTGGGTCCAGAACTGACGGTCGAGAACAAATCCTTGAGGACGCCTTTGGTGCAAAAAGGTAATTTTATTAAAGCGCAGGGACAGGACCCATGGGCAGAAAGAGCTGCCCGGGGTTGTGAGGAGTGGCTGGTTTTATACTGTGGAGTTGGGGAGACTGTCTCCTATTAGCCATCGCTAGCAGCACGTCTAATAACGCTGTGTGGACTTAATAATACATTTGTATTGTTATACGTTGTTAAGTAGAAGAGTGTACTTAATGTATTAAAAATGTGTTTCCTGGGGCACCTGGGTGGTTTAGTCGGTTAAGCCCCCGACTTCGGCTCAGGTCATGATCTCACATTTGTGGGTTCGAGCCCCGCGTCGGGCTCTGTGCTGACAGCTCAGAGCCTGGAGCCTGCTTCCGATTCTGTGTCTCCCTCTCTCTCTGCCCCTCCCCTGCTCATGATCTGTTTCTCTCCATCTCTCAAAAATAAATAATTGTTAAAAATTTTTTTTTACAAATGTGTTTCTTGTATACTTACTTGGGAGAAAGTACAGAAAAATGCCTTTTCAAGGAAGCTTACATTTTTTGTAAGTCATCAACTTTCTTTCTCCACTATAATTCTAAAATTCTGTACTTATTTTCATCTTATAATTTCACGTGATAATTCAGAATTCTGTAGTCGTGTTTGTCTTGCTGGTGCAAAAGTAATGTATACGCCTATAACTAAACTATTATAAATAATTCCACTTGGTCCTCCTTCTTGGGGAAAATGAAATTGAGGTTTTAGAACCAAAAACCCTGGCTGGGACAAGAACATTGATTTCTCCAAAAATGATCCATTTGCCCCAGTATTACTCTCCATTCTGATTTTTACTTCACGCTGTTAAAATAGAAATGAGGGGTGCCTGGGTGGCTCAGTCGGTCAAGCCTCCGGCTTCGGCTCAGGTCAGATCTCACGTTCGTGGGTTCGGGCCCCGCGTCAGGCTCTGTGCTGACAGCTAGCTCAGAGCCTGGAGCCTGCTTCCGGTTCTGTGTCTCCTTCTCTCTCTGCCCCTCCCCCTCTCATGCTCTCTCTCTGTATCAAAAATAAATAAAACATTAAAAAAATAAAAAAAATAAAATAGAAATGATCCATAATCAAACTGTGAGATGCCAAATTAAAGAATGGCATGATCTTTGGAGGAAATGTTTTCAATGTTGTATTTAAAAAGGAATGCCTTTCTCTATCTGTGTTTGGTCCAGAGCCTAAGAAATGGGTCCGTGTTTTTCAGAGAATCTGAATCTACCTAAGCTTGCATCACCTGAGGTCTGGGGGCGGGAGGAGGGTGGGGGACCAGAGGAGGTTAGTTAACAATGCAGATTACTGGGTGCAAATGAAGCTATAGAATTAGTGATCCTGAGGGATGGGGTCCGGCTCTGGATTCTTAGCAAGATTCCCAGTGACGTTTGTGTACGTACAAACTTGCCAGACTCTCACCTGGGCTGTTGGCAAGCACTATTACTTATGGCAGGTGCCTAAGAATGAAAGAGAAGGACAAGGCAAGGGCTTGGCCTCTTCAGAGCTACTCTGGTCCCAAACCAGGACCCATCATGTGGCTCCAAGCAGGGAGCCCCTAGGACCGTCTGCCTGTCTTCTCCACGTAGACGTTGAGATGCTCTCCGGAGGGTTCTGCCCGAGGCCTGTGGACTATGCTCTTGGAAACGGGTCCTTTCCTATCTGCTTCTAGTAGCCTCCTCGTAGGAATAGCCCCTCCTGCCTGAGAACCCGGCCGTCCTGAGTCTCCTGAGGCCCAGATATGGGGACTCGGAGCAAATCCAGGAAAGACGAGGGCTGGCACACACCCAAAGGAAATATAGGACACCCAGTAAAGCTTGTCTTTCTTTTAAGATAAGTATGTCCCCAGTATTGCACGGGACGCACTTATCCTAAAAGAAACTCAAAAGTAACCAGCCATCTTGTATTCTTATTGGCCGAGTCTGGTAACCCTACATCCTGACACTTCTCTGAGTGACAGAGACCCTGCGAAAGTCCCTGATTAGTGTCCCACTGTCCCCACCCCCAGCCCCGGTCACAGCTCTGGGGAAACTAAGACATTCTAGACCTTTGCTGCAAAGTAAGTAGGCAAGGTCAACTTCACGTACACTTGGAAGTTGGGTCTGCAAACATCTGGTTCTGGTTGGGGCGTAATGTACCAGAGGACGGTCACAGACAGGTTCCGACGGCTGGTAGGTCTCTTGGAAGATTTTGACGGAAACCCTTTCAGAGTCTTTTGCCACCTTTTCCCAGGACACTGTCCACCTTCGCTCATGTGAGGCTGCTTGGTGACTGACCATTTTACTCCTGGGTGGGGATGTTGGCACCACCTTTTGAGTCTTCGCAAACTCTTCAATTAGAGGGTGGGGATGAGTGAGCTAGGAGCCACCTGCTGTCTCTCTCTCTATCATCATCATCATCATCACCATCATCATTGTTTTTGGTTATTTATCTCGCCTCTCGGGAGTGCGGCATTTGGCATGGCTGAAAAGAGGCTGCGTGCCCTTCCCTGTAACATTCCATCTTGACGTGCACAATGTCCCAGCCACCTGAAACGTCTGCTGACATTCACTGCCACTCGCCAAGCTCAGCGGAGACGGGGGGCAACACGGAAACGACCAGGGTGGCCGTGACACCAACCACCGCGCAACATGACGGGCGGGGGAGGCAGCGAATGTGCTACAGTGAAACGATGCTGCGGGCAGCGTCCCCCGTCTCCCGAAGACAAAAATCTCTATCGCTGTTTGAACTTGGCTACTGCACCAGTTAAACCTCAGCTCAGGAATCCGAGCTGCTGGTCTACATTCCATGAAAAAAGTGCAGCCTTTCTTCTGTTCCCTAAGGAATCATAGGAGTAACTTTTTATTCTTCCTAATCGTTTTCACTTTTAGCAATTAAGGAGGGAGGAAGAATACTAAGTGCAGAGCTAACTCGTGTGTTCTTGATGTGGTGACGAACACGTCTTAAACAGCGCTGTTCTCTTACAGAAATTAGGAACGGCAGCAAACGTGAAGGCTTTTTTTTTTCCTGGTTGCATTTAACTTTTCTACCTCAGAGCCCAGATAGCTTTTTTTAATCAAAGCAGCTAATGGAAGAAGAGTCTGTACCCTCAAGTGCAATCATATTTAATATCCTTATTTCTCAGCTGATCAAACTTTAAAATTTTGAATGCTTTGGTTTGATTTAAAACTCTGCAGAAGTGAAACTGATAAAGGAGCGGATTCCTTTGTTGTTCCTTGGAGAGGGGAGTGGGCTGTCGAGGGCCCCTGCACCGTGGGTCTGGGGGTCCAGGGATCAGATGGGGCTCTGCTGGTGACTTGCGTCTGTGCCTCTGTTTGCTCATCTGTCAAATGGGCAGGGGAGGGCAGGCGCTCGCTTACGTGATCTTCTGAGTCCGGGAATGTGAGCGCGTTGGCGTCACGGACAGAGGGCGGGATGCAGACCGTCTGTTACTTGGGGTTCTCTGGGCCGCGCACGGTGCTGGCGGCCAGCAGACACGCCCATCAGTGTGGGGGGGGGGGAAGAACGGGTCGAATGCTGTGCAGCCATTGGGACGTTAAGCACGGTTTTCCTTGCTGAACAGCAGACCGTGAGTGACAGGAGGCGGAGGAAGGCTTGGCTGCAAAACCGCGGGATGCTCCGGTTACAGGGAGTTTAAATGTCCCTCTCCACAGTGAGGTGTGGGGGTCTGTGCTTGGTGGGGGAGGTCCCCAGCCTCGTAGCAGCCCTCAGGGAGGCGGGGAAGGCAGGACGGGGGGCAGCAGAGACTGGGGGGCCCCTGGAGAACCCCGAAAGTGACAGGCGAGGGCAAGGCAGGCCACTGCAGGAGGACCCTCGGTGTGGGCTGCGGAGAGAATACGGCCGCATCACATGGAAAATGAAGAAACTGCAGTCGCCAAGCGGAGGGACCAGAATGTGGAAAAGACAAAGCTGGCCTTGGTGAGGGGGAGGAGTTAGGGGGGAGATGTGAGTTTCTAATTCTTTTTTTTTTTTTGAAATTTTTAAAATGTTTATTTATTCTTGAGAGACAGAAACAGAGTGCTAGCAGGGGAGGGGCAGAGAGAGAGGGAGACACGGAATCTGAAGCAGGCTCCAGGTTGAGCTTAGCACAGAGCCTGATGCAGGACTCGAACCCATGAACCGTGAGATCATGACCTGAGCCAAAGTCGGATACTTAATTGACTGAGCCATCCAGGTGCCTCTAAATTTCTAATTCTTAATGTAGTTTTAAGATAGGTTTGCAACTAGAAATGTCAGTATAAAAACAATGAAGTTTCCTAGGGAAAGTTAGCGGGCTAGGGGAAGCTGGGGAGTTCGGGCCCGGTAGCCAGCGGAAATGTCCCAGGAAATTGGAGACCCATGCCAGTGGCTGCTTCTCTCCTGCCCCTCCGGCTCCGAGATTGTCTTATCTCCTTTCAGGGCCTCCACCAGAAGGGGCAGGAAGAGAGGTTTCTTCCTTGTCACCTTCAGTGACTTTAAAGTCCTTTCTAACTGCATAACCCTGGCACCACCACGGCTTTCTAAAATGCAACGTGCCTGGTTCTGGTGGCAGTTACGGGGCAAAGTGCACACTGAGTATGTCACGGGGCCATTAGATGTGTGCGGGGGTGTCCTTCTCCCAAAGCTGATCACAGACGTCACATCTGAGCAGGGGACCTTGTACGGGTAGAGTGAGTCCCGTGAGCCTGCCCTGCCGCCGTGCGGGAGTGTGCCGTGGCCTGTGGCTTGGACATGGGCTGCTTTCAAGGAATCTGGGTCCTGGACCTGGTCCTGGACGGGGCTGCCCGATCTCAAAAGGCAAGTCAGAAACAAGGACCCCATGCTGCCGTTCGGGAATGGAAACAGAGTCCCAGGTCCTTTGGAAACTATACATTAAAAAAATAAATATGTGTTCTTTTTATTTAATATTTATTTATTTATTTTGAGAGAGAGAGAGAGAGGGAGAGAGAGAATCCCAAGCAGGCTCCGTGCTGTCAGCACGAAGCCCGATGCCGGGCTCTGTCTCATGAACTGTAAGATCATGACCTGGGCTCAAATCAGGAGTCAGACGCTTAGTTGACTGAGCCCCCCAGGGCTCACACAAAGCAGTCATAGATGTGCGTGTGTGCTAGAAAACTTTGAGATTGCAGATTTGAATGTATATATATGCACAAATGCATACACACACACACATTCACACAAAGTTTGTATAAAAAATTTTACATCTTCCTTTTTTGTCTCGTGCTTTTTTATAGCCTGACAATCTTCTGAAGCTATTAAGCTATCTTTGAAAATATGACCGTTTTAAAGAAAATAGCTGTGAAGGATTCCATTTCGTGGAATACGGTAATTCACTGAACCTTTTCCCATGGGTGGACGTGGGGGTGGCTCTCTGGTGTCACTGATGTAACAGTGCACACAGGGTGCCTCTGCTGAGAGCACCGGCCTCCCCCTGTGCCCCATCCCCGTGCACGGTCTTGACCCGAGAGCCGGGCTTCCTTCTCAGCTCCTCTGGTAGATCTTTCCTTGCAGGAACTCATCACCGTCCTGGGACTGAAATCTGAGGGCTTCCTCTAGTCCAGTCAGCACCACTGTGTGAATCAGGAGAAGGTGCTCCTTCCCACAAAACCCTTCACTTCCATCTGTCAGGAGATTGTCTCTGTAGACTTTGTCTGGAGTGGGTACAGCGCCCCTTGAGCCCCAGACCTCCCTTGTGCAGTGCACAGCCTGAACAACCCTAAGTTCAGGTTTGGTCCCCAGCGTCTGGGTGCTGGCTGTGTCTCTGCCCTCCCCATCAGCTGCTCCAGCCGTTGGTCATCGGTGCCCTGGTCCAGCCAGCGGCGACCTGGCCCTTTCCTGATCAATTACAGCAATTTGTTCTTCTGCCTGTGACCTCACCTGCATCTGTTTACTACTCTTCTCATTTATCTGTTTTCTCTTTAAAGTTGTTTTAACTCTTCCCTAGTAAGGAAGTCCAGTGGAATGGGTTTTGGAGCCAGACAGTCCTTGATTCAAACAGAAACCCCGTCACTTATTAGTTTTATGACCTTGGACAACTGACTTTGCCTGTCTAATCCTTTTTTCTCATTGGCAAAACAGAATGAGATTACCCAACGTAGGAAGCACTTGTGAGGATTAGATGAGAAAAAAAAAACCCAGGCTTACTATCCATTAGTTTCTTTCCTTCTCCCCACCCTCCTTGGAGGCAGAGATTGTCTAGCCCCCTTTATCCTCGGGGCCAGTGCAATGCTGGGGTGGGTCAGGGAGCCGTGAAGTGTGGTGGAATAAGCAAAGGGGAGTCAAGAGGGAGAAAGAAGGACTCGGGTCCACGTTGAGCCCTTCTGTGGTCAAGTACTTACTGAGCGTTGCTGTGTGCTAGCAAGCAAAGGCGTCAGCAGAGACACTCAGCCCCCCTCTACAAACCGCTTTCCACGACGTGTGTCCGTCACACCCCTCGGGGGAAGGGGGCAGCCAGAGGCTCGAGATCACGGGTTATGCACACTCAACACCATAATCTCCTCTGCGCTGAAACCTGGGAACCCAGCAGTGAGTCTGTCCTGGTCATTCTCTTCAAGGCTTCCTAGAGCATGTGGCTCTAAAGTGTTGGAGGATGCCAAGGAGTTCACCACTCAATCAGCAAATACCTTTGGGTGCACCTGCTATTGGCTAAGCCTTTGCTGGGTGGGGACATCCAAGGGCATGAGCTCTGGCTCCTGTCCTCAGGGAGCTCCCTGGAAAGATGACATAAACATCCAGCAAAGAAGTCCTTGTACCGGACAACATCAGCAAGGGGAGCCTGAGGGACGAGGCTCACTGGAAGAGACCCGGGAGGGTTTCCCAGTGGAGGTGATGGGAGCAAAGGAGCCCAGGACAAGAGTGTCTCTGGGCTTGCTTGGGGGCAGTGGGGACCACAAAGGACCCCGGGCGTGGCACCATCCACACTTCCCTGATGACTGTCCTCGATCGATGCAGAGGGCGCCGTGTGACGCCATCTTCCCGGGAGGTGTCTCTTTTCCCGGGGCTGGTGGGCACCCCCCTCACCTCCCTCCTGTGACAGTCACACGCAAGTGTGGGATTTGCCTCTGAAGTCCGGGGCTGGATGGGAGAGGGAGGTTCTGAGTTGAATGGAACCATAACGAAGGTTTTGTTGGAGAATCGATCATTTACCTGGAGGTAAGGAAACACCCAAGCCCGGGCGGCAAACAGCTGTGCATCGAGACGGAAGGCAGGTGGTGCAAGTAGCCATCTTGTCTATAATTCCCCGAAGGCCCCTCAGGGGCAGGGGCGATGGTTGAACCCCTCGCCTTCTTTGGGTCAAGAGCGCCAGCAAAGATGGCTGTGGCTGTTATTTTACCCGCTTCCTTGTCTGTTTCCGTCTCCCCAGAATGGAAGAACCTACAGGGACAGTTGTCCTCCTCTGTCTTGGTGGCTTCTGGGGCTGGTGCACAGCAGGTGTCTTGTGTTGATATCCAGTGACTGGATCTGATGCCACAGGTCGAAGCCGGCTCTCGGGGGCAGAGAGAAGAGGAACGGAGGTGCGTTCCTTTCCCGTGGAGGAGAGGACCCTGCCAGAGAGCGCCGACGCTGGAATGCCTCTCTCTAGCTGGGCGGCACTGGTGTTACATCCATAGGGCCATTGTGTTTGGTTCTGGCCATGCCACTTACCAGCTCCATCTCTGTGGCAGGTCATGATTCTTCCTTGGCTCGGGTCTCCCTCAGGGTGGACCCTGGACAAGGACTTGGGTGATGGGGGGGTGGTTGGTAGGGAAGCCACACAGGAAGGAAAGGGGTGTGGCTGCAATGTGTTCTCCCAGAGGCTGGGACTTGGGGGGGACCCCACCCATGCGAGATCAGAGGTGCGGTGGGGTCCCAGTCACTGGTCCAGGCTCTTTGAAGGGGGTTTGTGTGTCCTAGAGGATCCGCAGCCCCCATGCCCAGAGTGGCCAGGCTGGCCGTCAGAAAGCGGGCCGGAATCCCACCCGAAAGCCGAAGAGCTGGAGACAAGCCGCTGAAACGCTTCTGCTCATCTTATAACCCATGGAGTCTCACCTTCCTCTTCCTCCAGATGGGCTGCGGTCTTCTGCCGCCTGCGTGTTCTGCCAACTTCCTGTGAGTGCCCACGATGCCCCGCCGGTCTTGGTGGTGCAGAGTCACATCCGCTCTCAAGGAGAGCTAGACGGGGGCACACAGAGACCGGATGGAGGTCCTCAAGTGGCAGCAGGGACACGGGACACTGGAGAGCACCACACCGGCTCTCTGCCTTGTGGGTGGCCGCCGATGGGCTCCTGATCAGCCGGGAGACCCGAGACAAGAGGGTGCTGGCGCCCCACTTTCCAGCTGGCGGCCCCTGGTGGATCTTCTGCTCAGAGCCTTGTGCTGGGGGCAGGGCTTCCGTCCTCTTCTGCTGAACAGACTTCTTTTCCGGAGAGTGGTGTGTGAATTGCACTGGGCAGCAAGAAGATTCGAGCCCATTCTCTGCCTTTCTGGGGGGGGGCGGGGCAAATGGTCTAGAAGCGGGTGCTTACAGTCCAGGGAGGGGCATGGCATCTCCTAGCTTCCCTTGCATCCAGGCAGGGCGCGTGGCTGGGTCTATGGGCTTCCTGTGGCTGCCCATGTACGCAAACCGGACGCACCTAGTAGCTTAAGACCACGTGACTTTATTTTCTTCCAGTCCTGGAGGGCAGGATTCAGAGATGGGTCTCATTGAGCTGAAATCAAGGTGTCAGCAGGTTACATTCCTTCTGCAAGCTCTGGCGGAAAATCCATTTCCTTGTTGGTTTTTTTTTTTTCCAGTTTCTGGAGGCCACTCACATTCCCTTCTTCCAAGCTCAAAGCCAGCATCTGTGACCCTTTCTCTGCTGTGACATTTCTCTGTCTGACGACAGTCAGGAAAGCTTCTCGGCTTTTAAGGATTCGCATGGTCGCTGGGAGGTCATCTAGGATGCTCCCCCGCTCAGTGTCCCTAACTCAATTTGCATCCACAGAGTCCCTTCTGCTACATGAGGTAGCACATTGCAGGTTTTGAGGCGAACACACAGACTTCTACGGAGGGACAACGGACCTGAGGTCAAGGACATATTCTTCGATTTCTTCTTTTTCTATTTCTCATACTTCGAATGCAGCTGTGTGCCCTCTACATTGGTCTTACCTTCCAAAGTCTGCAGGGTCAGGAGCAAGGCTGAGAACAGGTGGAGGACCCGACCTAGACCCGGAGATGGAAACCACACTTGGAGGGTGGCAGGGACACCCCACGAGTGTGGGCCCTGCACGTGGAACCAAAGTCCCTGTTCCTGATCTGGACTATCATGTGAGTGAGAAATAAGCCTCCCTCTTATTCAGGACAAACTTTGGGGACTCTGCAGTAGCACTAAGCTTAAACCTAATGATACTAATATAGTTCCAAACCGGAGGTTCAGTTGAGTTTTGGAAATACGGAGAAGTGGACAGTTTCTTACTCCCCTGGATATGCACAAAGGAACAACACTTGCTCTATGTACAGGGATGGCCCCGAGGCTGACATGCTAGCCTGGCTTGGCTTTGACAGGGGAGGGGAGAGGACCCGGGGTACTGTATTTTTTGAAGTTAGCCAGCCAGCCAGGGATGGAAGAGGGGTGAGTGCCCGGATTCTCTGCCCTGGAATTGGTCCCAGCCCCTGGCCAGAGACGCAAACAAAGACCGCAGCTCTCTTCCTCCTGGGGGGCTTTTACTTTGCCTTCAGGCCTATTTTCCTTGTGCCCACAGGCAGAGTGGATCTGGCACCGAGATTGGACCCGCCTCAGGCCAGCAGGTGCAGGTTAATTTCCAGGACTGCAGTAAAATGTATATCCAGGAGAGAAAGTTGGAAGGGGTCCCAAGCTAGGCACTGAGCCTCCTCAGGTGCTCAGGCTTCTGGCTCCAGGGTCTCAGGGTGGGGTAAGCTGTCTAACACAAGGACCCACAGGGACCCCCTTCCTGGGAGCCCCTTGCCTCACATATTTGGTCACCGACCCTCTGTTATTTGCCTGTACATTTCCAGTGATGGGGAATCTCTCCTTTCCACTCCCGGATCTATTTCACGCAGCCCTAATGTGTAAACAAAGGGGAAGAGCTAGGCGTGAGAAGCCACAGAGGCCAAGACCCTAGATCAAGGTCAGCCCAAGCCGGGCCCAGAGAGAGCTACTGACATCCTCTATCAGTGAGGCTGAGATCAGACCAGCTTCCGGGACCAGAGTGGCTCCGGCTGCAGCGGACTTATCACATGCAGGGCATTGACGGCTTTGGGAAAACCCCAGGGCTGGACTTGGGAAGATCCGGGAGGCGCTGTCCAGCTCAGGCATTCAGCAGCTTCAGAAATCACAGCCCAGTCACAGCTGAGGTGGTGGCAGGTGACAGGAGACTATCTGGTACACCTTGCCTGCTCCAGCCTCGGGGCTGACATCTTTCCAAGCATTCTTACACAAGGAATAGTCGAACAAGAGCACGCTGGCTTAGAAAGGACCACACCGGTGAGTTTCTGTGTAAGCTCCCCACGCCCTAGCAGGAGACGTCCCCAAACATAAGGTCATCTCTTATTTTCTCAATGAAAAGATGCCCCCCGCAAGTGTTATGACCAGATGGAAAATGAACTCGGGGTAGTCAATTTATTAATCTAGGAGTGTATACTGAAGAGCGAATAACCATTAAAAATAGCAAATGAGGCAGATTTCTTTTTGCCGCCTTGCA
Source organism: Suricata suricatta (assembly GCF_006229205.1). Classification (NCBI taxonomy): domain Eukaryota; kingdom Metazoa; phylum Chordata; class Mammalia; order Carnivora; family Herpestidae; genus Suricata; species Suricata suricatta. The sequence continues at coordinate 6,892,834 of NC_043708.1, read as the reverse complement.
TTTCTTGAAAGCGTGCGTGTCATTTACACATGGCAATGACCTCTTACTTGAGGCTTACATCACTGCCTCGACACTGGAAGCCACGGCCACTGCGTCGTTAGGGGTGCAGCGCCCTTTTGATCTGTGTTCCCTGGAAGTGTGTTCCAAGCAACGGCCGGTCATTCACATAATATTACAACCCTGCAAAAATGATCTTAGAAGTGTGCATTTGTGATCCGTGTTGTGCTTTGACATGGTCTCTTCAGAGGCGTCTTTAGAATGACACTCAGCACTGCGCGCCGTGAGCTCCTGCCTGCAGAGGGGATGACTCCGTCCCTGTCCTCTCTTCGTCTCGTTCACAGGTGACCTCTGAGTTTCCCGCACTAAGCCAGCCTTGACTGAGGTCATCCCAGCTTGCCACGTTTGTCCCAAACACAACTTGCCCTTGTGCTTGCACAGAATAAAAGGGCAATGAACACACAAGTCTGTTGTGGGTACTCACACAACGTGCTAAAGACGTTCTTTCCTGGGCCTTGGCCATCCATTTGTACCCTTTCATTGACTCATTCAGGCCATTTGCATTCCGAAACCATCAAGCAGATTCCCACCGCCCTAGACATGCAATCCAAGCCCTGCACCTTCTCTTCCTTTCCTTTCTCCTAGTGCTACCCTCGCACCAGCTCTCTGCCCTGTCACCTGCTCAGTCTGCCCGGACCACTGGGACCTGCTTTTCTCTCTCTCTGGGCTGCTGGTCCCCCAGTCCTCTGCCTGGTGGATTCCTCTCTTCCTTCAGGTTTATGGTCAGAGAGGCCAGTTCTGCTCAACCAACCCTTTCTGTCGGATCTTCCGATCTGGTTTCCTTCCTGACATTTCACGCTGTCTCACAGCACCTGGTTCCGTTGTCCCCTTGCTGTCCTGGGGCCTGAGCCGTCTCAGTAACCTGAGCTCTACACCCTGGAACTCCCTGAGAACATGAGCTGGCTGTCTTTGGGACCTGCGTCCTAGCAGAGCCCGGTGCTCATGATCCAGTGTATCGGCCTAACATTATTAGACCCAAGGAGAGGGAAGCTCAGAGAGGTCAAGCAACATACCCGAGACCACACAGGTTAAGCAGTGGAATGGAGATGAAGCTGCGATGTCTTCACAGCTTGCACCTGAGGGTGTGTGATGCTGTCACACCACCCCCCCCCGGACCCCGCACACAGTGACATGCTTTGCATGAGAAAAAGTGACTTACATTAGGAAAATTGAAGTTTTAAGAGTCTAATCTTTTCCCATCCCAAAGACATTAGCTAGGGAAAGTCTGCCCCAGCGGCATGTGCCTTGACAAGATAGGTAATGTGATAGTGCATGTCCCCTTGTCAAAGGAAGAGGCGGCGAAGCTCCATCTGCTCGCAGCCACGGGCACACTGAGTGGCCCGGAGAATCCATCTCAGCCCAGGAGCGGTGGGCACTGATGGAGTCACGTGCCCGCTGCACCTTTTAAAATAAAATATTTAAACAAGCAACCCCTCACTTGGGTGTTGCGCTAAGCTTTCCCCCAGACGTAACTCACACGATTTCCAAGCGTCCTTTAGCAAAGTCAATCACGTTACATAAACTTAGCAGAGACGAGAGGCCCTTCTCCTTGGAATCCCCATTATCCCCCCGTACTTCTGTCGAGACAAAGACCTCTCTGCAGAAACAGGTTATTTAAAACCCTTCAACGTGGTTCTATAAATTGGATGAAATAAAAAAACGCTCAGATGAAAACGCCCGCCGTGTGGATGTTATTGGTGGAGCAGGACCCTGGCGGGCGGGGGGCAGGAAGCGTCCTCTGTATTCCTGAAATCACCTCTATTAGATTATGTAGATATGATCTATGAAAATACTTTCAAACTTAATCTGTCGAGACTTCCGAGAGTGTATAGCAAATGCTTAGATTTGCATTAGATTCTTGACTTTGAAATCCATTACTGTAAGTTACTTGCTGACTTTGAGGGGCGACCTTTACCACGGGGGAGGCGGGCGGGGCCGCGCTCCTGTTGAGCGGCTCACTGCCCTTCTGGAGGGTGTCGGCAGCCCCTCTAAATCTCTCCTGAAGGTCAGTCTCGCCTCCCTCATTAGAGAATTAGTTCTGGCCCAGCGAAGTGAGCCCGTCTCCTGACTGACTTTAGCCCAATGGCTGTCTGGGATCATTTTGGCAATTTTTAGAATTTTTAAAATTATTACTGTGCTTTTTGTTTTGCTTTGTTTGTTAAAAAAATTGTACTTTGTTGCATTTGCTTTTTTTTTTTAAAACCACATCTTCCTTCTGAACTGTTCTACTTGCAATCTCTGGTGCATGTGTATTTTTTTTTTAGTCAAGGGTAGAGTAAGTAATCAAGAAAAAGGATGTCTGATAGATTCTAATGATACTTTATCTATAGACATATATAGATATATTTGTCTATCTATAGACACTTTGTCTATCTGTCTATCCATCATCTCTCTCTCTTTATCATCTGCCTATTATTTTTCTATCTATCTATCTATCTATCTATCTATCTATCTATCTATCTATCATCTATCTGTCTATTAATCTATCTATCCATTGGGAGGTGGTACACAAGTTTTTTAAAGTTTTTATTTATTTTTGAGAGAGAGAGAGAGACAGCATGAGAAGTAGAGGGTGAGAGAGAGAGGGAGACACAGAATCCAAAGACAGGTTCCAGGCTGTGAGCTGTCAGCACAGAGTCCAACGTGGGGCTCGAACCCACAAACTGTGACATCATGACCTGAGCCGAAGCCGGACACTCAACTGACTGAGCCACCCAGGCTCCCCCACAAATGTTTTATGCTTACATTTTACTTTGCCTTATTCAATTATTATACACCTTAAACGAGGTCTTTGTCACAACTACTCAGGTCTGCAGCTCAGTGTGAAACGGCCATAGACAAGATACGAGGGAAGAGTGGAGCTGTATTCCATTCCGTCTATTTTTACGACACAGAAATGTAAATTTCATCTAATTGTCAGGTGTCATGAGATATTTTTTTTTTTTGGTTTTTTTTTTCAACCACTTAAAAATGTAAATGCCATTCTTAGCTCTCAGCCAAACAGAGACAGGCTGGGGTTTGTGGGGCTGGGTCTGACCCTTGGGCTGTGGTGCTGATCCCTGCCTTGTGTAGGAGCTGAAGATAATGCCTTTCTTTAAGCACATGAGGTTCATATGGAGCATTCAGGTAATTTTGTTTCTATGAAAATAGAGGTAAATTTTTGCAAATGAAGACTGGAATTTAGTAACCTGTTTCGACTCAGCTAAGAATTGATCCGCCCATCACATACTTCCAAGCACCTGGTTTGTGGCTGGTGTGATACCTGGGGAGGACCACGTGCCACAGAACAACCTGAGGTCCTAAGAACTGTCAAAGGTGGGAGATGGGGCCTGCAGAATGATTTTTATTATTCCAAAGCCCTTGTGTAACTGATGTGAAAGTCTATTTGTTGTTGTTGTTAATTGAACCATCTGTCACTTTCCGTGTTCTGGCCACTTGAAGGGAGAAGGAAACTTCCGGTAACTTTTGGACCAGAAATAGACTCGGTCATTATCAACCTAATGGGCCAAGGGTTACCTCTAAAGTCTTTGAACTCATTCCTGACAAATAACTTGGTTGACATGGCAATGTTAGTTTGTTTAGGAGGACATCACTCAGCGATCCTCTTAAAAGAAAGTGCTAATCATTGTTATCAGTAGCTGCCATTACTCAAAAGAGGCTATGCCTACAGATGAACCCTAGCAAGATAGAACCCCAACAAGACCCCGTTACATCGGATTTCAAAGACTTGAAGTCCGGAGAGCTCACCTACATAGGCTGCTTATCTGTGGCTTTGACACGATTCTTCATGCAAAGCTTTAAAGGTCTGTGAGACGTTCCAACCTTTTGTGATTAGATTCCTAGGTATATTTTCTACCTTGAGCATTGTACTCAAAAGTTATGTATAAATGTATTTAATGCAATAGTATTTATAATATAAAATTTGTAAAAGCTACATAAATTCCAAATAATGGCCAAATATGGCAAATGATGATATAATCATTTGTGGCCTCCTGGCATTTTTTTTAATGGAAAGACTCTTTCAAAAAAATACTTCTATAAAATTAAGACACCCGGCCCCTGACCCCAGAACCTTATTGAGCTGTTCCAACAACAGAGACACATAAAAGACAGGGAAACCCTGGACAACCTCCGCAGTGACTTTCTCTGACAGGTGAGACCATGTATTGAGTTGTGGCCCTTTGGAAAAATGAAATGTCAGAAAAAAGCCTTCTACTGTGTCTGTGTTTTCACCCAGTGAAATGATCCCTGGTAAGCAGAACTCGGTGCCCGGCTGGAACACAAAGTCACGCCGTTAGCGTAAGCCAGTGAGAAAGTGAATGAATCCAGGGACCAAGTCTAGCTGAATGGGCTTTGAAGAATTCTAACATGGCAGCATATTGGTTGGACCATCCAACCCTTCATTTGACATCTCGTTACTCGGGAGTCTTAGAAAATTCAAGGAACTTTCTTACGTTTTAATTTTTAAGCACCGTCATAAATGGGGGTAGTTTTAAATTCATAAATGGGGTAACACCTCCTTCCCAGGTATGTAACGATGAAATAAGATAATGGAGGTGATGTATCTGGGCCAGGCCCACCCTCAGTGAGCTCCTAACGTTGCCTTTATCAATACGTTATTACGAAAGACCTAAAAATTAGAACATTCAGCTGAGCAAAATCATTTCTTCACAATCATGTTGTTGGACTGTTTATATGTTATGCTTCAGCATTTCAACAGTTACAGGTTCTTTGATGTCACCATTTAAGTCATGATTTTTAGAATTAATGGTGCCTCTGTGGTTTCTGCTTACATTCAAAATTCCTGTAATAAAATTGGTCTTCATTTGGTCTCTTTCTGAGCTCTAAATTGTGTGTGTGTGTGTGTGTGTGTGTGTGTGTGATTTTCATTAAGGTCTAAGGCTTTCTTGTATGTTTAACCTGGCTCCGTTTGTGAGGCAGGAAAAACAGTATTTAAAATCTTATTAATGAAATTGTTGGATGCTTTCAGATATTCCAGCAGCATGCATAGCAATTGCTGCATATGTTACATATTTTATCATTAATTTCTGGTGACTCATCAACACGGAGGCCCTTCTCAGACACCTTCCAGGAGAGTGCCCGAGGTGGACACCGTGGATGCCACCAGATCCTGTCCCTCCCAGCTGACCAGTGACCGGCCCCAGCCAGGTCAGTAACAGGTAGGCTTATGTCGCTTTGGGCCAATGCAACCAGGAGGGAATGCCAAGGTCTTTTGGGAAATAAACTTTCTTGTCCTTAGGAGAGAGCAAGAGAGAGCTAGTTCCTCCTTCCTTTCTGACCGTGAACGAGAAAGCGTGCTGTGAGCTATCTTGCCTTGATGGATACTGAGATACGTGGAAGAAGGCAGAGCCAATGGAGCTGAAGAAACATAAGAGCTGTGTGCTATCTTGCCTTCATGGCCACCAGCAACATTCCTTCCTGGGTAAGACACAGGTAAACTGACCTGTTTCTGTTCCTTGCAGCCCAAAGCACTCTCACGGACTCACTCAGCCTTCAAACCACCTGGAAGAAAGGGCTTTTGTACCCACATCACAGGTGACCGAGCACCAGCTGTTGCCGGGCAAGGCTGAGTGTGGGCAGGAGAGCTTGGGTATCTTCTACCCGACATTCACCTTGACCCCTTTGCATTTGAGGGAACAACTGTGCTTGGTTTTCAATAGATGGAGAAATTCCTCATAGCATGGACTGCAGAAGGAAGTCTGGGCTCGTTGTAAAATTAAACTGTCAACACTTCCTACATCCTGGACAGCATAGTGCTATTTTTTTCATGAAGATTAAACATGATTGGTTTTCTCATTATACAATTAGGAAGATAGTTTCATTCTGATGTCCTTGATTGCCCCTAAACTGCACTTAAATTCAATGGAAATCATACCAAATTTTCAAATCTGACTTAGTTGTTTTAAGAGATGATGTTACAATGTCCTTGGCATTTATTGACCCTGGTCATGGGTGGATGTATATTTGAAAAAGCCAAGGAAAAGCACAACTTTCTCCAGCCTCCAACTACAAGTCTTTCAGATTCAGATCTATTTGAACATCTCAATGAAGTCCCATGTAATGAATTAGGAAGTTCTCGACAGAGCGGCAACCTTTGAAAGCATCAGAAGGTCACTTACTTTGAATCCTCAAGTCTGACTTTCAAAGATTTCTGATGTCATGTAGGTCAGAAGCAGACTTTTGTCAGATGGTTTTTGTTTTGAGAGAGTCAGGACAAGCAACAGAACCACAGTGGAATGTGGTGAGTCTGACATTGAACTTTGAATGTTTCCTGGAACATGGGGAACTTAGCCTTCCTTGGTAGGTAGAGTCCTCATGGCAATTTGCCTTCCCAAACCCTTGTCTTGGCATTCAAGGCCCCACCATTCTGAACATGACCTGTCTTCCCAGTTTTATTCCCACCTCCACTCTCTGTGGACCCTCTTACCATCAGGATGGTCCTGCCCCAACCCTGTCCTGTCTACCCACCCAGTCCAGGCCAAACTCAGTTGTCCTGACTGTCCAAACCTCCTGTCAGAAAGGTGCTCACGTATTGACAAGATGCCATGGAGGGCATACAGCCTTCTATATGAAAGAGTCTCACTAGTCCACTGCAAAATTGTCTTTATCCCCTTGGTATTGGTAGAAAACATGGTGGTCATACAGGGCAGGCAGCTCAGTCAAGGCCAACAGCAGAGGTCTCAGAGGGAGCAGACTTGGGGTTGGATTCTAGCTTGGCCAATTCTGTCTGGTGTGACCCTGGGCAAGTCATTACCCCAGACCCCCTTAGAGAAACCATCCTCCGCCTCCTGGGGCACAGTCCTCCATGCCAACAATGTGGCAGCCCACGCTTGTCCTGAGGGCTGCCCTTAGGCCCGAGGTCCATTCCTCTCATCAGACAGAATATGTTTGATTCTGAGTCCATGTGAAAAGAACCACAATCAAAGGCATTAGCAATCTAAACAACGGAAGTAATGAACTTGACTCTAACTTCCAGCTGGCTTCTCTTGGCAAACATTGTGAACGATCCAATTCCATCCCCTCAGTAGATCTCATGGTCCTTGTCCTCTCCTCCCCAAGTCCACCAGCCCCACACTTCTTGAGGGCCTGTGTTTTGTCAACACGGGCACACTCTGTCCCCCAGCCCAGGAGGCTTACTCTGGCCCCTTCTGCCCTCTCTCCCTTCTCTCTCTCCGTTCACCCTTTCCTCAACCGTTGTTCCTTGCAAAGCACTCTCCTGAGGTCATCTCCTGGGTTTCTCCATGTCTCTCGTCCTTTCTCACTCCCTGATTCGTCATCACTGAGCCCGGAGCCCATCTTCCAGAAGCAGACCCCACCATGCACCTCCTTCACTCTTGTGAATTCCGCGGTGGCTGCATATCTTCCCTCACAGATGGCAAATGTCGCAGGTGAAGTCCTGAGCTACCGTGGGGTGTGGATGTCTCTAGATTCAGGGGCCATTCAGGTCTGTGCTGTGAATATGCCCAGCAGGTGGGAGGTGCAAAGCCAGTTGAGTTAGGCTGGTGAAGAAGTGGGGGCCATGATGTTAATGGCAGGAGCCGTGAGCCCACGTGCAGGCTCCTGTCCGCTGTGTGCAGCTCCCAACCATGTTTGAGCCTTACTTTTCTCTTTTGTTAAAAGTGGCGTGGGGGAAACTGATGGCATCTGAAACACCACTTACTGAGCAGCAACCTTACAGTTTCACATACGTTCACCCAGCACCTGGTTCAGAGAACCCACTTCCAAAATATGAGTGCCTGGAGGGATGTTTAATTAGTCTCCTGAAAAGCACACTGTGGCTTACCAGGAATTTTAAAAGCATCACCTTCATGGGCATAATGATAAGCCATGATTCCCACATCAAGATAAACGAAGGGGGAAGATTCAGGTTATCTGCCATTCTTGCCTCCGTCTGGCGGTTACCAGGCGGGTCCACTTTCCCCTCCCTCCGGATATGACAGCCGTAATCCATTCCCTGTCGGACCAGATCACTAAGAAACGCCATTCATAATCGTCCCCTCTATTGATTCTGGTCAGTGGGTATTGGCAGCTTAAAAAGATTATGTTTTAATTGGGGACCAGATAGATGGTGTTTTAAGGTTTTGAGTTTCACTCCGTGCCGTGCGATGGATTATTCGAGAGGTCGCTCAACACCAGGAGGACAAAGATTAATGTGTTGTCCTTTTCTTTGGGTGACCCTGGGTGCAAATGTAGCTCAGGCGAAAGTGACTGAAAATCTTTTGCTATCACAGGGCTGAAAAGGTTGACTGTGAATTCATTAGTGTTATCTTTGTTTAGGGTATAAAATCCACACATTAAATGGTTTAAGTGGAGCACTCACGTTTTTTCCCCAGGCTGTGCCAAGGCTTGAGCACCTAGAGAAAAAGGTTGAGGGTCTTTAGGCTGCATTGGGGTGCCCCAATTTATGGAGCACCAGCTGTCCTTTCTATGTTTTGTGGAGGGAAGGAAAATACTAAGAGCCGTTAGCCAGGGACAAGGTGGGTGGGAGAGTTAGGCAAGGGTTTTGTAAAGTGGGAGCTCTGGAATGCAAATGAAATAGCTACTAGTTGCAGAGTATTGACGAGGGGCCCAGTCCTAGCTTGGGCACTTCTGGGTGTTATTTTGCATATTTAGTGTGCTCTGAGCCATTATATGGTCCTGGTGCTAGAGGTGAGAAAATGGAAGCCACAGGGGCCATGCCACTGTTCAAGGTGACCCAGAGAGCAGTGGCAGAGCCACCACCAAGCCTGGTCTCTCCCTGAGGCCTTGGGTTTGTCCTCATCTGCTTCAAAGCCCTGTGAGTGCAGCCATCACGGTCCTCACTGGCCTTGGCATTGATGTGGCCATCGTCATCAGCACCATTGACCCAGTTCCTAGGACTGCCATGACAAAGTGCCACAAGCTGGGTGCCTGAATTGATAAACTCTTATGGTCTCAGAGCTGTGAAGACTAGAAATCTGAGATCGAAGGGGGCAGCGTTGGTTCCTTCCAAGGGCTGTGTGAGAGAGGCTGGGCCAGGACTCTGCCCTGGCTACTGGTGGGAGGCCTGCCATCTGAGGCCGGTAGCCTCAGCACCCTGATCTCCGCCTTCCTCGCCAAGTGGCATGCTCTCGGCGTGCATGTATCTCTGTTCGTATTTCCCCCTTTTTAAAAATAATTATTGTAAGTTTATTTATTTATTTTGAGAGCAAAATGCAGAGAGAAAGAGTGGGGGACAGGGACAAAGAGAAATTGAGAGAGAGAGAATCTCAGCCAGACTCTGCACTATCAGTGCAGAGCCTGGACATGGGACTCAATTTCAGGAACTGTGAGATCATGACCTGAGTCGGAATTAAGAGTTGGATGCTTAACCAACTGAGCCACCCAGATGCCCTTAAAATTTCCCCTTTTAAAAGGACGCAAGTCACACTGAGTCAGGGTCCTTCCTAATGATCTCATGTTAACTTAATAATCTGCAAAGATTCTATATCCAAATAACATCATGCATGGAGAGACTAGGTGTTGGGGCTTCAACATGACGATTCGTGAGGGACATAATTCAACCCAAAGTAATCATTATCATTGCTATTTCATTGATAAAGAGTAAATCTGGTAAATCATTGCATCTGTCATAGTCCGTTCAGGCTGCTATGACAGAGTACCACAGACCTGAAGGCTTAAATAACAGAACATTGGTTTCTCACAGATCTGGAGCTTGGAAATCCAAGATCAAGGGTGTGGTAGGTCTAGTTCATGGTGAGGGTCATCCTCCTGGCCTGGAGATGTCTGCCTTCTCACTGTGCCCTTATACATGGAGCCCACTCTTCCTCTCCTCATAAGGACACTGATCCCATCACGAAGGTCTCACTCTCTGGACCTCATCTAAACATAATTACCTCCCAAGGGTCCCACTTCCCAATATCACATTAAAGGTTAGGGCTTCAACACATATATTTTAGGCGCATGCAAACATTTGGTTCATATTGATCTCCTCCAAAGATTTACCTTTTCCTTCCTAGAGGACCAGTCATGCCAATGTGATAAGGTCAATTATTTGGCATGGAGTGTCCCCCAAACCAGGTAACTGGTTTGTTGATCAGTTTTTAACAGATAAGGCTGACACAGAGCCACAGTCAGAGAACATTCATCCCCTCTTTGACAGTTGGCCTTTCCCAAACCCTGTGGACATCTCTGAAGAACGGAGCCATCATTTTCCCCATGATGTCATATTTGAAGCTGAATAAACCATAAGGGCTTCAGGACACTCTGAAAGGTCCAACATCAAATGTGCAGACTGAGAATTTGTGGGTAACCTCAGCTCGCAAAGGCATTCCCCTGACTCGTAACTGCTGGTATTCTATTTCTTTCCTGAAACAGTCTTGTGAGACCAAGAGATGCATGTGCCTAGTTCCATTTCCTTGATTCTCCAGGCTTTCTTGGCATCTATTTAATCCTGAAAGAGGTGGGAGAGTTTTCTCTGAATTCTCTCCTCAGCTAGCGCTGGTGCCTATGTCCTCACACAGCCTCGGGCCACCCCAAACTCCTGCTTATCATGGAACTTCACTGAGTTCAAGGTTGTCCTTGAGGCATCACCAGGACATCGTTGATGGCACCTGGGGAAGCCCATTGCAATTACGTGTCACAGACGGTCACCATCTTGTTTGGCTCTCCCACCTCTCCTCTCCACTGTACCCTCCACATCCTTTAAGAGTCCTCTGCCCTCCCCATTCACCCCTTGGTACGGTGGCATGCTATCTAGATACATTCACAGGAATTCAGAAGACCTGGCATTTTTGCCTCTTCTGAAATAAGTCCATTTCAACGAGTGCTGCTTTGTGACTGTTGGGTTTTGGTGGAATAAGACCTACATAAAAACCAACAAAGAAGAGGGGGCGACAGAAGTCATTTTCCATAATGCAAACCTTGTGCTCTGCAGAAAGAGCTCAGCATAACAAGGTATTTATTCATGATTATCTGTAGTCATGGCTTGTTTCTACCCTCTCCAAGTTTATATGACATTTATATAATGTGCATAATATAATTATATATTTACATGAATTTCTCTTGTTTGTATTCATATATTTTTTGTGAGCACTGCAATATGCATCTGATTAATTTAAAAATAATGTTCATGGAAATCCTTTTGCAACAGGAGGCTTTGTTAGACATTCAGGGTTGGATTATTCCTACCCTTTTTCATGACTTCTAATGGGCTGATGAGTTCCATCCATTTGGAGACGTGGAGCCCAAAGGTTTCTTAGAGGTTTTCACTGCTGACTTTCATTTTGCAGACAGAGAGATGGAGGCCTCGAGGCCAGAAGTGATTCGATCATGGTCTGTTGGAAATCAGGCTTCAAGGTCCCCAGGACATCCTCAATAACACAAACGTGCACCTCCCCCACCTCCAGCGTCAATGGCCAAGTGTACGTGTTAACAGCAATCCCAATCTTGTGCCTGTCTAGAGATCTTCATTTCCCTCCATGTTTTAGCACCAACCTTATGCTATAGAAATCATTCTTTTTAAAAATTTTCTTTTAAGTTTATTTATTTTGAGAGAGACAGAGACAGGGCAAGTGGAGGAGCAGAGAGAGGGAGAGAGAGAATCCCAAGCAGGCTCTACACTGCCTCAGTAAACCCCTATGTGGGGCTCAAACTCACAAAAACAATGAGATCATGACCTGAGCTGAAATCAAGAATCAGATGCTTAACTGACTGAGCCACCCAGGTGCCGCCCTTATAGAAGAAATCTTTCTAATCTAATCCATATAGTCCAACTCTATCATCCTCATCAAAGAGAAGTAATTAAGGGATGAGGGGCAGTAACTAAGCTCTGAATTCTCCTGCATCTGGAACCCTGGAGCCCCCTGACTACAGCCTTTCCATCAATCTCATTCAGATCTGTGGGTACCTTTGGAAGTTTTGACTGATAGTTTTTCCTTTGGCTCCTTCATTTTTTAAAATTGTTGTTTGTTAGGAATTTTACAAAGGAAACATGAAACTAGCAGATACATTCAAAAGTAATGAAATGGTTGAAATCCACTACCCACCCCCACCACGCAATGGCTTTCACTGCACCTTGTGCCTTTCCACCAGCATGGGTGTCTTTACGGCCTGTGCCTTTTTGCATTCTGCTATCTGCATTCAGCATCTTGCATTTCTCCAATTCTACAAAATTTCCAGCGTTTGTTTTTAATGATGGTAAAGCACACATAACAATATTTATCATCTCCACCATTTTTGAGGGTACAGTTTGGTGGCATCAACCCTGGCATTGTTGTGCTACATCAGCCCCTTCCATCTCTGGAATTTTTTTCATTTTGAAGCTGAAACTCTGTGTCTATTAAACGGTAACTCCCCATTTCCCCCCAAGTCCCCACACTCCGTGGCATCCACCATTCTACTTTCTGTGTCGGTGAGTGTAACGACTCTAGGTTCCTCATATAGGTGGAATCGAACAGTACTTGCCCTTCTGTGCTGGCTGATTTCACTCAGCATACGGTCCTCGGGTTCATCCATGTGATAGCAGGTGTCAGAGTTTCCTTCCTTTCTCTGGCTGGATAATATTCCATTATACGGAGGGACCATGTTTTCTTTATCTGTTCATCTGTTCAGGAATCCTTTATTATTTCTTTTTTTAAATTTTTTAATTAATGTTTTATGTTTATTTATTTTGAGAAAGAACAAGCATGAGCAGGGAGAGAGAAAGAGAGAGAGAATTCCAAGCAGGCTCTGTACTGTCAGTGCAGAGCCAGATGTGGGGCTTGAGCTGATGAACTGAGAGATCATGACTTGAGCTGAAATCTAGGTTGGACGCTTAGTCAACTGAGCCACCCAGGTGCCCCCATCATCATTTCATTTTTTAAATGTTTACTTATTTTTGAGAGAGAGAGAGAGAGCGAGAGAGAGCGAGAGCGAGAGAGTGAGAGCACAAGTGAGGGAGGGGCAGAGAGAGGGAGACACAGACTCTGAAGCAGGCTCCAGGCTCTGAGCTGTCAGCACAGAACCCAATGCGGGGCTTGAACTCATGAACCTCAGGATCATGACCTGAGCCTAAGTTGGCCGCTTAACCGACTGAGCCCCCCAGGTGCTCCCAATCTCCATGTCTAATGAGTGTATGATCTTGCACCCCACTGCTGTAGTGTAATGTACTAAGGCTGCGCCATCCCCCCCCCTCACTTAAAACTATGTTATACACTGAGTTTTCATTTTTTTATAATTGGAATCAAGCAAAGTTTTGAGTATCTACTACATGCCAGTATCTACCAGGATTGGGAAAACAGAAATGAATATGATGTGGTTCTCACCCTTGAGGAGCCCACAGCCCAGAGGGGAAATGGATAAACTAACCGACCAGTTATAATTCAGTTCCTGGAAGGCAGCACGTTGTGTCCCCTTTCCTCCCTATTGTCATTTTTTGCTTTCTTTTATGCTTCCGGTGGTGTTTCTTTCAAAGGAACAAACATAAACTTGCCTTTGGCCAAGGGCATTAGCCTGTTTGACCTAAAGCTGCATCTCCAGAGCCAGCGGTGCATCAGGGAACTTACAGATGGTGCAAAGCCGAGACCCCGGCATGCCTTTCCAGACGGTGCGACGGAACCTAGATGTGAACTGAACTCGTCATTCACAAAAGATTGTTTCCTGCCTTTGTCACCGTCTGTGGCAGTCCCGTGACACATGCCAGCATGATGAGCCCCTGCTTGATCGCACTAACGCACCTCTTTCCATGCCATGCGCACTGAACTAGCCATCACTTTCCATAGGAACGGCATTGTGCAAATCGGGACCTGCGCGTTGTTGCACAGGCTTGCCAAGTGATGGGTCTCCTCCGGGGTAACCAGGGATGGGATTCTGCTCAGACTCCAGGGTCCTGTTCTTGCACTCTTGAGTTGAGGTTCAAGGGTTTCAGAAGACTCTGTGCCAAGTTCCACGTACAAAGATCCTCTCTACTGAATGTCTGCAGGTGGCTGGGTTGGACTTAGTTTTTTCTTTCTTCTAGAGGGAGTTCAAGGTTTGTTCCTTCACTCTGATGTCACGGTCAAAACAGAGACCTTGAAGACGCCCCGCAAGGCCACTTCAGCAGCAATAGAATGTTTGACGGAAGAGGAACAAAGAACACAAGTCGCTTCCTCCTTTGGGTCAATGTGCATTTTTCTCCTGTGATCCTCCCTCCCGTGTGGCTGGAGAATGACTCTTGCAGGGGAGATGCCCTCTTCACTGGAAGGTCGAACACTGCAGGGCTGGGGGGACGAAGTGGGCAGTTGATTTGGCTCCTTCTCTTTCATCTCTCCCAGTGGAGGTTGCAAGGTCCAGAAGGTCTGCCAGGAAACTGTGGCCCAGGCTTTTCTAGCCAATCTCTCTTGCCTTTCATGGTCAGTGGCTGAAAAAGTTCCTACGGGGGAGCATGTGGTCAAGGGGCGTTCTCCAAGAAGCAATCGGGTGAGCATTTGAAGCTTGGAGCCCTTGCTAGCAGCCAGGTGTCCTTTGTCTTATGCGTCTTCATGAAAGGATTCAAATGGCCACGATGCAGTGGGGATAAGCCTGATTAGTGCAGGGTCCTCTGCCTCCTTTACTGGGCCCCGACCTGCTCTGTAAGACTCCCATCCTTCTGTCTGGTTTTAGACCACCCCTAGGTTGGGCAGTGGAATGTGCAAAGAGATTGGCAGAACTGGAAGGATCCTAACAGGCCAGGAAAGACAGGAGTGCAGGGGATTATTTGAGGGAGGGAAGGCAAAACCGGGAAGTCTGGGAAAGCAGAGGAACGATCATGTGCTGTGGGATCTTAAGTAGAAATGAGAGAGGGAGAAAGCCTTGGAGGGCTGCTGTGGGGTTGGCCAAAGGCTGTGAGCAGGGTGAGGAGGAAACAGTACTTTTAAGGTGATTTACTACAGAGTGCGAGCTGAATTTCCTTCAGTGTTCTTTAAGAGATTTTGGAAAAGAGTTAAGCACGTTTTATCTGTTTTTGTTTGTTTGTTTGTTTGTTTTTGTTTTTTGGCTATCTCTCTGTTATTTATTCAAAAGCTGTTCTATGCAGAGACTGGACCTCTGGCCCGATTGTATTTGGGATTCAAGGTCAAGTGCCACTGTAGTCTGACACACAATGATATTGATAGCTTTCCTTTTCTATACTGGATGAGAAGCTGATTTCTTCTTTGATTCCCAAAGAGCCCCTTTGAAGTAGGTAGTATTATAATTATACCCATTTTATAGATGGAAAAAAAAAACCAGACTCAGAGAGGTTAAGTAAGTAACCCAAGGTCACACACAACTTAGTCCTTAGGATGAGAACTAAACTGTTTCATTTGGGAGTTGGGTGGGGTGGGGTGTGCCAGGGAGAGATTTGGGGTCCTTCTTTAGGAAAGAGAACCTGACAGAATGTGAGAAGGGGCATAGGTGGCCTGAGAACCAGGGATTAAAGGTCTCAGGTGTCCTGGCTTGACTGAGCAGCACCTGTGGGTTTGCTCTCCTGTTGTGGTCTACGTGGTCCACCACTTCCCTTTCAGCCTGGAGCCCCACGGTCCCACGCTGTAGGCTTTCGAGGGGGTGCAGAGGGGAAGAGGGATGGAGGCAGAGCTGGCTGGCTTCAGGTCACCAGCTGGAATTTACAAATTAATTTTTTTTTTAGCCTGTGAAATCTTCGACACACGGCTGTCCCTGCCAAAGGCTCACACGTTCACGCTCATGGCCACCAGCCCAGCGGCACCTCTCCAGGCCCTTCCGTGGCAAAGCCGGGGTTCTGAGTCGTGAGGCCTTAGTCACAACAATCAGCAGCCGCAACAGTCGAAGGCCTTCCCTGCGCTCTGCTCCGTGCGGTCTCACCGCTCCATTCCCGGACTGGGGACATCGCGACGGCAGGGGCCGGGGGACCTGGTCCTACTTGGTGAAACCTCCATCTGTGTCCCAACAAAGGGCTTTCAGCAAATGGGACTCCCCTGAGGACAGCTCTGAGGCTGAGACTGAGGTTCAGAGAGGTGACGCTTGTGACCAAGGCCAGGCTGTGTGTTACCGTGGAGGTGGCATTAGCGCTTGGAGCGCTTGGTGCCCCCACACTGACGGGACCAGGGCAGTGCTGCGTCCACAGCAGATAAAGAAACCGCATCCACGTTTCCTTCTCTTTTCTGCATTTCCCACTTGACTGTTCTGTGGCTACTGATGAACTGAATGGGTGTTTTCTGGTGTCAGAACTCGGTTCTAAACTCTCAGGCGGCAAGGCCATGACTTCCACATGCTCAGGGGGGCTAAAAGCCTAGGAGGGGCTCTATGCCCACCTGTGGGTTAGCTCCGCTCAGCTCCAGACTCAGGTGGTCTTGACTCACATCCTGGCTCTGGGGCTCACGGGTCTTGTGAACAAGATCCTTTAGCCTCTTTATTTTTCTTTATGTTTCTTTTATTTTTGAGAAAGAGAGAGAGAGAGAGAGAGAG